>NW_024580669.1:4340442-4586232 GCF_017639235.1 Corvus kubaryi | reverse complement strand
CCCAAAGAGCAATTCTGATTCATCCATCATGCAAGTCAAGACTTACTTAATTGAATCCACTGGTGTCAAAATTATCCAAATCGAGATGATAAAATCTAGAGGTGTCAAAGACCCAGGATATAGTCTGACCATCGGGTTCTGCTTTCCTGCCTCGGCTTTCTGCTACAGGCTCCCGTGGTTTTAGATTAAACCTAGAGCTGTTTGGACCCCTGACAACAGACCCTGTGGGATGGCACTGGAGCTTGCTGGGGGCTCCAGACTCATCACTTGTTTGCTTCTCATGGAAACGGAAAAGTGAAAAAAAGAAAAAAAAAAAAAATTTAGAAAAATAGATCGAGCAGTAACAACCAGGCCAACTCACAAGCCACCAGAAAATTTCAAAACTCTTCCAAACGCAGGAACCAACATTGCTGCTGACACCACACGGATACACCCAGTGCGCCAGGACCTTGTCGGACGGTATTGATGGGGCTCTGTGTGTGTGTGTGTGAGCCAAAGCCAGAGCGCCAAAAAGACCAGGGGAGAGGAGACAAGAGGGAGGAGTGTCGTTTGGGTCTCATAAGAGCACTTTTAAGTGGTCTTTGATTCCTGAGCATTACAGAAAGTGGGACAAAGGAAAGGGATGGGGGCGTATGGCTTGAATTCCAGAGAGCACTCGCCAGTGCTTCTCTCTCCTCCTTAGGTTTGGTTTGCTTGGTTTTGTTTTTTTTTTTTTTCCCCCTCTCCAAATTGTAGGCTTAGTATCTGCAATCAGAGGAGAGAAGAGACTTTCCGTAAACCAGAACAACATAGATTTTTCTTTTGCAGCTTTTATTTCATCGTGGTAGACACCGGTTGGGGGAGAGCAGAGAGATTCTTGTGAGGAGGAAAAAATTATAGGAAATGAAAGAATAAAAAAGTGAAGAGCCAACTGTAAAAAATAATGAGAAAAAAAGTGCTATGGTATTTCTTTAGTCCCTTTTGAGATTTGTGTAATACTATCAGCCAATGCTGAGAATGATCTGCTTTGTAAGCCCACAGCAAAAATATCACCCATTGGAACAACGGGGGATCTTTTTCCATCATTTATTTCTCCTTCTTTTTATTTTTATCTTTTTTTTTTTTTTTTACTTCCACTGGCTTTAGTAGAAAGTTTTCCTGTGCTCACTTGGATTTTGTTATATTTTTAAAAGAATTATATGTATAACTGCACATAACAAGCTTGATCACCTGGTAGGATTTTGCAGGCTCTCCCAGCCCTAGTTAAGACGTGATTAGTTTCTAGGGAGAGTTTGAGTAACGCCATATGCCATCAGATTACTGTGCAGTTTGGAAGAAATCCCAAGGCTATATCCTCCTCTTCTTGAATGTTTCATATGCTTCTGTGAAGTAGTGGCAGAGTATTATTTTTTTTTTTAACAACTAGGAAGAAATGATCTCCATAATCCACACTTTCCAGACTGACTGAAATGTCACAGCAAAAAAAAAAATCTTTTCCGGTGGCCTCTGTGTGTTTGTGTGCAGAAGGTTTTGCAGTTTGAAGGCTAACAAAAACTACCTTTAATAGGTCTTTGCAGGAAACTCATTTAAAATGCTTCCTGCTCCAAGAGATTATCCAAGTGATAAGGCATGACTAGGGGGAGGAAGAGAGGAAAAAAAAAAAAATCAAAGAAACCAGAACATGTCTAAAATGTACAAATCCTCTTTTGCCCCCCAATCAGCTATTCACTTAGGTGGAATCGACTGTATCTTTTGTACACAACCAACAAATAGAGAAAAAAAAAAACAGGCACGTGAAACAGTGAGGTGTGCAGATGTATTACCAACACAGAATGACCACCAACAATACAACACACAAAGTAGAGAGACAAGTATTAGGAAAATGGTTTAATATTGGAGACAGAAGCAAAAAACTGCATCACACAATAACATACGTTACAAAAATAAGTCTGACTGTTTCAACTACACGGTTATGTTCACAATGAGGACAGAAGAATCAGAAAAAACTCTGATCTAAACAGCAAAAAAGCAAACCCCTAACGTTTTAACTAATACATTTATCCACGCAAAGTGACCGAGTACTCCTAATTCTAATTACCTTATTGTGTAACTGCACGATACAGAATAAAAAGTGAAACTTACCGCTTTTGTTAAGACAAAATTCTAAACACTAGATATAAGCAAAGGGAAAAAAAGAAATCAAGCCAAAGTTTTGAATTCTCGAAACAAAACCAACTCTCTTTCTACCATCCAGAAATCAAACTTGAAAATCAGTCATGATCGAGGGGGCCCACGAGAGTAAGCCACAAAAATTTCCATTTGTTTTTTAATCTCCAGTATAAAAAGTTCCACTGGTACAAAATGCATAAGTACAATCAAGTTGTAGAAATAGGAAAGCCTGCTTTTTTTTTTTGCTTTTTTTTGTTCTTTTTTTTTTTTGGCTCAAATTCCATCAAACAACAAAATCCAAATGCATCAATAAAACAGAAACAATACTCAAATGGTCTTACAGTTTCCACTAGATTGCATTAACTTTGGCTTTTCTCAGACAATAGTTAAAAACTAGTTTGTAATTCTAAACAAAATGATAGTATTATTAATCTACAAACAACAATTCCCACAGCACGAAAAAAACACAAATACATAGGTTTGTTTTTTTTTTTTTTTTGTATGACATTATCCAAAAAGGTAATGAAACTACAGGATATTTTTTTCCTTTTGTTAATTAGCACTTAAGATAATAAAAACAGAAACAGTAAAATGATTTCAGAGTAGCACAAGCCAAGGAACTGTAACCCCTATGGTGAAAGAAAGATGAACTTGTTACTCCTTTGAGGACTGCCATTTCATTGCAATTAGCTAATTTGTTTGAAAAAACAACTAGTCTAGTCTTTTGATTAGAATTTTGTAAAGCAATTTCCCTTGTTTTACTTCCTCTCTTATTAGGCCCTTGCACCCTTGCAGCTTTTTCCTTTCATTATTTTGAAAGAGAACTGGTAGATAATTTGCCTCCCAGAAGGCATATGTTTGGGTTTTTGGTTTTGTATTTGAATTTTATTTATTTATTTATTTATTTATTTATTTTCCCAGAGATGGACACTTTTTCTAAGCAATGACTCATCTCAGTTGACTGGAAGTACAGAAACATTGCTCCTCTCCCACTGCTAAGCCAATGTCCCGTGGAGTAATTCAGGGCAGCCTGGTGCCGAGTTACACTGCCCAAGGACCAGAGGCATCACCGCTCTAACTGGACTGGAAAACCCACAGGACACACCAGGGCATCTACAAAAGCTTTGGAAATTTAGACGGTGGGTACAATGAGAAAAATTAGTGAAACAGTCTCTAAACAATCCAAATGATGATCTCATATTATATATATATATGTACATATATATAATATAACATACATGAGATGATACTTTGAATACGCACAATTGCTGCAAGTAGTACAAAATAGCCCTCAAAGGGTGTAGGAAGGCCCCAGCAGTAGTAAAAACATGAGAAAAGTATAGATCATTTATTTATAAGTGCATGTGCTATAAGAAGGAAACTTTTTTTGCATCACTAGAGGCTAGTCCTTTCCATCCCAGGGCTCTACATAAAGAAGCATTTAAGTTGGGGATGAGAGACAAGAGTGCACCAGCTGATGTTGCTTATATAGGGCTTAATTTTTAATTTTAGGTGGCTTCAGATATAACCAGATAGAACTAGGAAGTGGAAGAAGGTATGGCACTTTATGACCTGTAGCAGTTACTGCTGCTCACACACATTGGATTGGCAATGAATTCTCTAAACCGGTGGCAAAGAACCGAATTGGGTTGTTGGTCACTGTTTGAGTGGGAGAAACGCAACCTAATCAGACTTACAAGGCAGTGAAAAGGGCTACCAGCATTTCTTTTCTGGTTCCTTACAAAGAGCTTCCTCCAGCAAACACCCACATCAGTCACACAGATATTCCCATGGACCACTGGTACGAGTAAAGTTACTCCTCTCTGTACGAGTGTCTGCAGGAGTAAGCCAATATATTGCCGTGACAAATAATGGCAAATAACACCAAACATTACAGTGTATGTAAACTTTATCCATAAAAAGTAGTTTAACTGCAGTGCACACTGAATTTTCACCCAGGAAGATCTAGTGCATCTGATTTAAGCAAAAGTTCATTTATTTAAATTACAAAAATATTATTAATCTTTTTTATTTTTTTTCTCCTCAAGATTTTCAAATGGTGGATTGACCACTCCTGGCTGGGAGTGGCTCACACAATAGATAATTAAAGAATTGTTTTCTTTTTCTTTTATTAATACTGAATAGCATATTCCAGCAGCATATTAAAAGCTCTTTAAGAAAAGACAAAATCCCCAAAATCTAAAAAGGAAAACCACAAGTTAATTACGGTTTTAAATAATTTTAGTTATAGATACAGAAGAAATTTAGACAGCAGTAAAATATTTTTGTCCTTCAGATCTGCCCTGTGCATTGTTCTGATTTCAACCATGTATTAAATAAACCACAAAAAACTAAGTATATATATATTTATAGATATAGATATATATATAAAAATAAACAGCAAAATGGTGAATGTATAAAAGGTATTAACACTCAAGACAGCTCTGGGTGGAAAGGGTTAAAAGTTCAAAACTTTCTCACCTTAGAGGTTTCCATACAATATGAAGAAAATACATAGTGAGGTTTGCTTTCACAGCATTGATGTGTGCAGAGTGGTTAAAAAAGTGAAACATGGGCACTTATACAATGTTTTACAAAAAACATCAAAGAGAAATAACAAACAATAACAATTTCAGGCAACAAGACCACAGGATAGCAAGTTAACAAACTTTTTAACCTCTTTTTTTCTTTAAATATTAGGGATTTATACAAAACACATAATAAAATACCCATGTTATCAAATTACTTCACACAAGAAACACACTGAAGCTCTAGGAAGAAAGTACCTTTGGAATTTGGCACTATAGTTTCACTGATTTTTTTTTCTTTAAAAGAAAAACCGATCACATTTTGCTGAACACAAACACACCTAAATTGTTCACAATAAAAAAATGACATCAATGCGTCACAAGCCAACACAAACTTATTCTGGAATATTTTTTCATTTTCACATGAAATTTTTTTTTTTTAAGCAAACAACTTTTTTTTGTGTTTTTTTTTTTGAATCTTCTTTTTGTTCTTGTTGTTCAAGTAAACCAATTTTAAACTTGTCTTTTTATAAACATAGAACACTTAAGACCATAAGACTCATGATGAAACCACAACTTAATTCACAGAAGCACCAACGTAACACATTTTACAGTAACCTTTCTTCTGTACATTGAAACAGTATAAAATATAGGTAATTTCATGTGCATTAAACCATGGATTGTCTAACTGTGAGTCAGTTCAGCAAAAGGTGACACAAGTAGGTAGCATTTGCCCTAAAACAGGGTAAATATTTTCTTATACTAATCTACAAAAAGTGGTTCTATATATATACTTTAATGAGAAAGTGAGCCACCTAAAATGGCCTTATCAAAAAACTTTACACTGCCTGAAAAATGTAAAAACTATTACAGACCTCTAGAGACTTAAAATCAGACAGTTTTATTTCTCAAACTGTTTTGGAAGTAGTCTGTTAGAAACCAACATTCTGTGCCTCTGGACACATATTGCTATTGTCACCAGTGACCAGGCAGAATGCCAATCCCTGTATAATACTTTCAAGTCTGTTTTTTTTTTTTATTTTTTTTTTACGAAATGAAAAAAAACCAACCAAGAAAAAAAAACCCAAAACAAAAAAAACCCAAACAAAACAAAAACTCCAAGGAAAGAAGAAAACCAAAAACCAAAACTAAAAAAACAAAAAAGGAAAGAAAGAAAAAACATTTTGCCACAGGTTGTTTTTAAATCCTATCATTAATTTATCTAATAATAAATTTCAGTCTTGCATGAATGCAGCAATGTTTTTTCACATTGACTTCCCAGAATTCATAGCTAGATGAGGTCACATGCAAATTTCAAAGGTCAAACTAGGTCAGTAGGAGAACCAAATATGATGTGAGGTCAGAAAGACATCAGAAACAATGACGGGACGATGAAACTTTTTTTTTTTGAGACGCCACAGGGACATGCTAGGCAAACGATGGGCTAACGGGCATGGAGATGTCTAGGGAAAAAACAAGGAAGAGGAAAAAAAGTTACACAGAATCTATGCAGCACAAACAAAATCACTTTTATGGGTGCAGGAGAAAACTAATGCAAATCTTTTATCAGTAGAGCCTATGAGCCGTTCACATAATTTGCATTAACTTACAATACTTGTCAACAAGAACACAATGGAAACCCAAAAGAATCCATCTGAAAGGAGTCAGAGAGAATGGATTCCTCTTTGGGAAGAAAAGAGAGGAAAGAACCAGTTTCTACAAATGTAACAGAAAGGTACAGGGAGAGGGGGGGAAACAGGGTCAGACAACTGAACTTTAAACTAGGTAATGGAAACTACGAACAAAATAACCAGACAAATACAAACAAGAGGATAAAAGCATGAACTGTAAAGGGTGGAGGGTTCAACAGTGAAAAAGCGCCCATTCTTGGCACAATTACTCTAGAGACTACTTCAAAGGATCTAGCTAGCATAGAGAGCTGCTCTTTAGGTATCCAATAAGTTAACAATAGGCAATAAATAAATTCCATTATTTCTGAGGCAGTAAAAATTTTGTATAAAAATAGAAATGCTTTTTACAAATAAAATTTACAGGCCTGTGGCTTTCTTTTTTTTTATTATTATTAAATTTATCTCTCAAGAAACATCAAGTATTGTCACTCATTTTATTTTATTTTTTTTTATTTTAAACCCTGTAGCTTTAGAAACAGATCTCTAAATCTTTTTTACATTAATCCTTTCCAAAAAAACAAGAACTTAAAAAAAAAATGAAATATAAAGACGACCAGTGTAAAATCAGACTAATATATAACAATACGTTGATTTGAACCGAAAAAAAATCAGATCTTCTCAAAAAACAAGTTGATGTAGTGGAAAGACTTGTTTCAATTTTTGTTGCAAAATAAGTGCTTCAACTGGCATGAGGCCATTTTGTTTAACCTATAAACTGCTGGTGCCACCCTGGTAAAATACGATCCATCCATAGAAAACAACTTTTATTGTGTGCTAATGGCACCAGGGTTCACAGAGTTAAATTGCACATTTTTTTGTGTGTGTGTGTGCTGTTTGGAATTTCAAGACGTTTGTTTTTGTTTCAAAAAGGAGATAAATTATGCTGCAAAACAAAATACAGTAACACAACTCAGTAATTACTTGGCAAGGAAATGGGAGCCAAGTGTAATAAGGACAAGTGGGGAGATGGAAGTGGTAACTGTAAAAATAACTGTCTCTTGGTGAAGGTTGGCTCTATGTTCTTTCTTAACCCCCCTGCAGAGGACAGGTTTGCTCATGGGACTTACCCTAAGAAAGCTAAAATAAGAGCAGTAAGCATCTGGGGTTAAGATCAGTAAGGTTTGCTGTCATTTTTGGAGCGTTTCAGCTGAACCTTCAAGCGTTTCATGCCAATCTGAAAGCCGTTCATAGCCTGGATAGCAGCTTGTGCAGAGACTGGATTGTCATAGCTAACAAAACCTGCAAGACACAGAACAGAGGCGGGAAAGAAAGTCAGCTCTAGGTTAGAACAAATGTCAGAAGGCATTTTGTTAGAATTTTATGATTGCTATTTATTCGACACATTTACCTCGCTTTCAATTAGTTCTTTGATCACATTTCATATCCCATTTCCTCTCCTGTTTCCTTTTGCCTTCCTCTTTACCTTCATAATATTTCTTTACTAGCTGGGATGCAGTTGGCCAGTTTTGGTGCAATGCAGTTTCCATTCTGTTATTTATCTACCTACCTTAGAGACTGAAGATATTTATTACTGTGACACTTTTCAGTGTAGTTTCTACATACCTCCCACTCTATTAGGAAGTGCTATTTAGGCCAGTCTGCAAAAGGGAAGTGAAAACAGCAAGCCTGGTCACAGAATCAACCCCCAAACTGCTTAAACCCCCTGGCAGACCTGGGTGTGAGTTCATGTGTGCTATGGAACACTCATCTCCTTGAACTTGGCCTAGGATAGTTTCAACATTAATATTTTGTAATTTTACAGCTCCTTCCAGTTCAAGATCTCAGGGTACCCTAGTGTTAGTTAATTCAGTCTCTTGGTCCTAAAGGGGTACGCAAACATCAAAATTAAGCAGTATCATAGAGACAATGGCAGGGCTTGATGAGAACTCCAGATCTTCTGCTCCTCGGTTGTGAGCACTAACTAGGAGGATGATGCTTGCTTGGGTAATTCAGAATGGCTGGCCTGGCTCAGATTTCTTTTCCCTGGGAGACTGAAAATGTTCTGTTCATAATATACTCGAATCTCCCTGATTCTGGAAGCTCAAAGTTCATTTTCATATCTGGGCCTCCCACTTGTAATTGCAAAGCTTGCCTAACTGCTGCTCTGCCTCAGCTCGGGCTAATTATTACTGTACTCAGCCTGCTGTTACGCATCTGCTTTGAAATGCTCCCTCTTCTTTCCACTTGAATTTGCCTTAACACGTATCCCTTCACTCTCCTAAAGCATGGATGCCACACACTTTGTCTTCAGTCATAACACACAGGCTTCTTAGTGCTTCTCTTTCACCAACCAGCTTTATTCATTTGTGCTTAGTGTCTGTATACTTTTTGGACTCATAACCTCTTTTTACCATTACTTTAACCTATCCTTTTCTGGTTCTTGCACTGCTACCCTCTTCCAGTTGCAGTTTCAGAGTGTTATTACACCTTCCCCACTGAAAAAAATCCTCCCCCCTTATCAAGGTATCCTTGTGCAGCTGCTCTCCTTCATAGACCATCCCTGTGGCTTCACCTTAAATCAACTTCACCAAACTATTTAAGACTCTTCTCTGACAACTCAGGCTAAGTTCTGTTCCTTCCACTCAAAACCACCTCTCACTTAAATCTCAGCAGACCTTCTCCTGGCCAAAGCCAATATGCTCTCTCCATTTTGTTCTGTGGTTGGTTATTTGTTACCACCTTAAGGGATAATAAATGTTCCTCCATACCTTCCTTGGTTTTAGTAACTTGTCACTTCCTCACTTTCTCCCCTAGATCATTCCCTCTTAGTTATTGCCAAATCCTTCCTTCCTTCCTTCCTTCCTTCCTTCCTTCCTTCCTTCCTTCCTTCCTTCCTTCCTTCCTTCCTTCCTTCCTTCCTTCCTTCCGAATTCCTTCCTTCTTTCCTTCCGAATTCCTTCCTTCCGAATTCCTTCCGAATTCCTTCTGAATTCCTTCCTTCCTCTCTTCCTCTCTTCCTCTCTTCCTCTCTTCCTCCCATTGTTTGCTAGGAGATCCTGTCTGTTCACATGACTCCAATCATTATCTTAGGTCTACTTCTTGTAGATCTTGTAGACAAGATCATTATCTTGTGTCTCCTTCTATCAGCTCTAGGATTCCCTCAGGGATAGAAAAGGGAGCTACCACGAACTGGAAGGCAGCTGTAGCACTGTCCAGGCAAATGCTCCGCAGCTGAGATGTAGTTACTCCTACCTACCTTGACAATTCAGCATTTCCCTCTACAGCTTCCCTGAGCTTCACTTTATTGTCCTAAGTGCATTCAGAACAGTCTACTGCTATGAACTGCTCATCACTGTAGTTCCTTTCCTTCTTACCTAATTTTACCCACCTGGAAGTTAAGCAAGTGATCTAAACTGGTCACTTAGATGGCACCTATGGATGGTGAATGAAGAGAAGGAAGCACACCCAGAGGTGGCTTTTCCACCCATCATCCATGTCACCAAATTAGACACCTCCAATGATGGTAGAAGGACAATTAGCTCAGGCTATGCTTACCTTACCTTCCAGGGAGGTGAGACCAGTTACCTCATTCTGTATCTCTTTAACAGCTTCCTTGACTCAGACAGCAATTCAAAGGTATAACCTCTGTGCTGCATCGCTGGAATCAGCCCCTATCATTCAATTGTTATTCTGATTCACAATTTGTCTCTTTACACTGAATGCAATACCTACATTAGCTTGTTACGCTCTCATCTTCTTCCTTATTGATAACCTTCATTTATAAAGCTTACTGAGGAATCTGGCATTTCTTCTCTTTATTTGTATTTTTCTGATTGGACCCATTCATCACTTTTTGTCTGAATTTTAAACCACAGGTTGCATGAGGTTGGGATGATGTTTCTTATCAATTCTCAACCCTGTCAAGACAATTCTGATTTTTGTTTTAGATCTTTGGGTATCTCTATAATCAGGATAAATATTTTTAATCATTTGAGTAGCAATTTTGCTGTAAGGCCAGCTGCATTTCTGCACTGATGTAACTGGGTCCCCCCTCCTCTGCCTTACTTTTACATACCTAATTTTTCTTATTCTAAGGTTTATGAAAGGCAAGAGATAAGCTTGAGGACTGAAACCCTTTGTCTGCTGAATCAACTAAATCTCATGGAGCCCATGAGAACTCATGGAAGAGCACTTCCAGATGTAAACAGACTGTCCTGTCATCCTCATCACCCTTTAATACTTCGAGCATTCATTTTGGGTTGGACAAGAAAAGAAAACATGCCAAAGTCCTTTTTTTTTTGCAAAGAAAAGGAATTTTTCATTTTGAGAAGCAGTTTTACATAGAGATTCATCACTGTATATCACTGCCTTGTGACTCACTCAGAATGAACTTTCCCTTCCTATGTCTGCCAGTGGACAGACTTGGACAATTTTTATACTTTTTGGATGTTCAACCTGCTCTCCTCTGTAATTCAACTTCCTCCTCCTTTGGGCAGGAGATTGGAAACTCCAGAGTGGGAAGCCCTAAGCATGCGCAAACTATTACTATTACTATGACTATTAATATTACTATTGGCAAAAAGACCAAACCAAACCAACAACTAAAAAACCCAAACCCAAACTGTACCATTAATGATTAACTGACCATTAATGATTCAGCAGAGAAATGGGTTCTTCAGCAGCACTATTGTCCTAGGTTTTGGGTGGGAGGACAGAGAAAATAATAAAGCTTTTTGAAACACAAATATGGCACCAAAACAACAAATAGACGATTCTTGCTAATAAAGCTGAGGAGGTACATACAGAGTATGCCAGTACATTAAGCTAGCAGGACTAATTCTGGCTTTGCCTGTGATTTGCAACATCATGAAGTAGTCATCCACCGAATCAGAAAACTCAGCTTCATCTGCCACTTCTACTTTTTATTTTTAAAGCAGAGCTCCCTTCCTGGATGCAGTGTGTTTGGGAAGGAAGAATGAGAAATGGAAATAGCTGCCTAAAACTAAAAATACAGAGGATTCCTCCATCGACTGGGTGTTGACACCTCCATTTTCCCTCAAAGAAGATAACCTTGGTGTATCACTCTAAGTTAGGCAATGGTGTCCCACAAACCCAGGCAAATGTGTAAGAAGGTAATCAAAGAGTAAAAGAAAATGCACAAAATGCAAGTGAGGGAAATGAGCTGATTTGAATTGAGCCACCTGCCCAAACTAATTTACATTCTTTCAGCAGTCACCACAATTGCTGCATTTCGATTAATGTAGCTTGATTTGACATTTCATCAAGATTCCTGGAGACCTCAACAACGATTTTGTAACCCCAACATACTAACAGAACTGGCTCCAGATCAATGGGGAGTCCATTTCAACTCCACTTTTCAAATTTGCAGGAGCCTCAGGGACTGCTTTAACCCATTGTAGAAACAGGCTGGACTATACAGGTCTAGATATGAATAATTTTTTGTTAAGCCCAAAGAGGTGAATGCTTCAAAAATGAACTGAAAGACTGTGGGAAAATGCAGAAAGAATGTCACATTCTTTCTATGAACGGAATCAACTTTCTAAGTGTACTATCCAATCCTCTTTTGTCATATATACAGTTGCATTCCTTTACTCTGGGAAAGAATTGCCACTTTTAAGGAAGCGCCAATATTTTATGTCAACCCTTATAAAACTCATGCTTAAGAGATTCTTTCCTCCTCCTAGAACCAACCCGTGTCTTGTATAAGACCATAATTATTAGAACAACGTTTTAAAAGTTTGCCACTCGCTTACATTCTCTGCTCCATTTCATCAAAGCACTGAACTGGTGCATCTCTGCTATTCCAAAGACATCAGCCTTCTTAATCAACCCGAAAACTATTTTTATACCAACATATCATCTCCTCCTCTGCTGTGATCTAATTTTCTGACAGCTCAAAGTATTCTCTGGGAAACTTGACACCGATCTTGTGAGGCTCCCTTCATCTCTGCCCTAAGGTAAGGGAGATGCTACCTTCCATAACACACTGGAACCCATCCACAACAGCTGGAGCTGCATATCTAGACATCAGCTGTCTGCAAAATATTCTGAACTACGTGTACACACCATTCAGTCACTAATTGCAAAATCTTGTACTTAATTCAGAAGAAAGAAATTCCTGTAATGTAGAAGTAATGGGTTAAACATAGAGCTTTTTAAAGTGGCTCAGCTATACAATAGAGAATAATTAGGTATCCATAATAAGGCAATTTAATAGTATACTAAATGACATTCCCCCACATAGGGCATAATTAGTTTCATGTACTTGACACATTCATGCAAGATGTCAGACTGGAAGATTATTATTGTTTTTTTTTCATATCCAATTTTTAGTTAGAAGTAGTTTGTCTGTGTATCTTCCTGCTCATTTGAGGATTAACCGTCCATTATTTTTGGAACGAGTTTCCAGTATGACATTTCTCACATTGCTGTTAATTTTCTTTCCTGGCCCCTTTTCAGTACAGTGCATGTGGTTTTTACTATTTGATTTATTAAATTTGACATACCAAAGCACTTGCTCAAATTGGTCTGTTTGTCAATGAAGACTTTAGCAGAGATAACATTTCCAAAAGGCATGAACATCTGCAGAATGTCCTGGTCTCCAAACTCCTGGGGGAGGTGGTAAATAAAGAGGTTTGCCCCTTCTGGACCTTTAGGAAAATAAAATAAATAAATAAAAAAAAGGAAGTATGAAAACAGCTATTACAAGTGCTACATTTAATCTGTTTTTCCATAATACTTACTGAAGCTGATGGTCAGAAAGCATTTCACTTTCCCACTTTGAAGGAACAAAAGCAAGTGGATCATCAAAGCAGCACAGCTGAAATGCAGCTCTTTAGAGCATCCCATCTTGAAAAGTATTTACTTTGAGAAGTGTTTATTTCATAACTCTACTACAGAAGTAATTAAATTCATTCTATTTCTTCAATTTACATGAGTGTCTTTCAGTATAATTAGGGGTAGGAAAGCAGGTACAAAATGTATTGGCTCTCAAAATACTCCAAGAACTCCACAAGGAGTCCTCTGCTGCTTCCAACACCTGCATGAGTTTGTCAGTTTAATTCCAGTTGCAGGAACTTATGGAAATGGATTGAGGTGAGCTCAGATTTGAGTACCACAGATTTAAACTCAAAGGGCAAAAAAATGATGGAGATAGGAATAAAAATAATAAGACAAAGCACACCTTGTGACTTGGAAGTCAGTGAAGCCAGCGAGAAAAAGACATTCAGAATTAAATTTGTACTGACTCATTTCAAAACGAGCTTTTTTTTTTTTTTTAAATATGAACTCCCCATAGAAAGCTCTGTCTCCTGGAAGAAGCTTTGTAAAGTAAGTCTTTTAAAATAGATCAAAATTAAGTAGTTGGGTTGAAATTAAAGTGGCTTTACACTAAGTTCAGTTTGCAAAGAAAGGTGTAAACTCAAAGGTGCTTTGAATATTTTTCTTACAGACAAAATTTGAGATATGTATTATTAAATTTGTAGGTTAAAACATGCATCCTAGCGCTAATAGGTTAATTTTTTCCCCTAGCTCAATTCCGCCTTTACAGCAACACACTGGAAATGAACAATGGATGCCAGGAAGAGTGTGAGAGATGATGGAGCCAGACATGGCCTTCCCATGCAGGCTCCAGCAGCATAAGTGGTACACAAATGGAACAAGCATTTCTGCTAAAAACACACCTAGAATAGCCTGATTAAGTACTCCCTTGCTTAATGGAACATAAGCGTGCCTCAGATGTGATGTCCTTGGTTTTCTGGACAGGAAGAGGAAAGCGCTCATCAGATTTACAGAGTTCTTTCTGCAACAGAGCCTCACCTCTCCCACACAGAATCAGGCTGGCTGCTCTGAAGCAAAAGGTAGCAAAGTTTGCCCAAAAGGAGGGGATAAATGAATTAGGTAAAAAAAAAAAAAAAAAAAAACAAAAAACTGGGGAGGAGGGGGAAAAAAAAGATGAAAAAAACTTGTGACCTGGAACTTTTTTCTCCTTGTCACAAGTAAACTATCATTTTCAGCAAATAATATTCTTTAAAAGTAGGGAAAAAATACTAAATAATATTTAAGAACATATGCACAAGGCAGTTCATTGTGCTTCAGAATTTAATATTTATACAGCATTTTTCTCTGGTACTTGTTTGTCCTCAACCACTCCAGACTCTTCACCATTCCATCAGAAATCATGGTAAGAGACAAAACATTGCTGTTGGTATTCAGTAGTGGAATTCACTCAATTGAACTTAACTGCTTACTAACAGATACAAGATATGTAACAAAAATACTGTATTTTAAAAAGGATGATGCCAATTCATAAAAATAAAAAATAAACCTAAAGCTGATTTGAATGCTTCTGAACAGGAAAAAAATTAAATAGTTAGGGAAAAAATCAAACTCTCCTTCACTATGTATCTTGCAATGACACCAAAACAACAATTTTTTTCTGGTGTCAAATAGTCTATTGTCACTGAGCAAAAGGCCTGAGGTGAACGATAAATGCAGAAAACAAAAAAATATAGAAAAAAGATTTTAAAAAATCCCCCTTTCATTTTAAATAATCCAAGCTGTTAGCAGCAAATGAAGAAAAGACTTCAGAGAAAATATACATTTTAACTCCAGTGTTCCTATACAATAACCAATTGGAGGAATGCCAAATTTGTCTTCCTAGGAAACACATCCCATAACAGTACCAGATACCATTTCAAAAGAGGATAAAAAAGATTTCTCTTGAGGATATTATACTAGGTTTATTTCCAAAGCTGATCCTTGGCAAGAACAGTAGTGACAACATAGATACAGTCTTAGAAAGCATGCAGTATTTTTCTGTCTTTGTAGAATTAGCTGGAAATTAGGATGAGAGAAAGCAATGAAAAGAGAAGCAACCCCCCAAAAATGCCTGGGAAGTATGAAGGGGAACGGAAGAGGGGAAAAGGGTAACCTCCTTTTTCCTAAACACCTTGTAATTAGTATTCATTTATTCTTAGCAATAACTTCCTGACGTTTACTTGCTGTTGGTGTGGGGAGAGGGGGGGCAATCATTCACTTAGCTGCTTCCCCACAAGACCCACAATTAAGCAAAGAACCACTCAAAGTGAAAACGGATCTTGTCATTAGCTCAAAACCTTAAACTTAATCAGATTAACTCCACTATGACAGAAAATGGAAATCAGAAGACAAAATTGCATCCACAGAGGGATGATTTTTGTTAGCAGCACCTTTTTATATGGGAGTTGGTAAATGCTTTTCTATAAGGAAGGATGGGTGGCAAAGTATAACTTGAAGGACAGATGATTGAAAAGTGAAACACATTAGAGGTTAAAGAAGGTGACAGTGCTAAGCAGGAGAAAACTGGAGAAAAAAGAAATCACAGATTAGACTGCTCGAGGCCTTCCACGAAGCCTCCATGAGGAAGCGGACGCGTGGCACCGCTTGGCCTGGGCTTGCCGGCGAGGGCGCTTACCTTCCTTCTGGCTGCCCGCGGCGCTCTGCTGCTGCAGCAAGCTCTGGCTGTAGAGGGTGGGCAGCGCGGCGGCCGCGTACTGCTGGATTCCTGAGTAGGCCTGGGTGAGCGCGTCCATCGTGCCGGCCGTGCCGTTCGTCAGGCCTGTTGCGCCGAGTCCTCCGTTCAGGGCCGCCATACCTGAGAGCATTTGAGCAACTTTACAAAAAACCCAACAATAGAGAAAAGAAATTGCACTTGTTCATTAGTGCTTTCCGAAAGTTGTTGGTATTATACGACACTGACAACGACAGCAGTGCATGCAGCTCGGCACTTCACCAAATGGGACTGAGGACAAAGAAACACGACTTTGGCATCAGGATCACTTCAGCACAAGGGTTGCACAGTCAAATGGACTCGCATGCAGCCTGCTACTGGCAAGTACTACAGCTCCGCGCTCCTGAGAGCCTCTGTGCTCGTCCTCCTTGACACCTGTGCTTCTGCTGTGAGTGTCTGAGGCTGGCAGTGTGGGACCTATTTGACCAGTATCCTTGCGAGCTGGCCACTGGCAAAAGCAGTCTGCGAGGAAACCCACTCTCTCTGACCAGGGTCTTCAGCATGACCACACCATATCAGAAGTGTTTTGCTTATACAGAGTGAGCAGAGAACCCTGATTAACTGCATTTTAAAACAGGTCTTTTTCAACCTAAATGATTCTATAATAACCCTCTGTACAATTACAGGCTTTGTCCCTTAGGCTGTGGTAGAAAGATGGACTGCGATGCTCCTTGCTTCCACCCTCCTCCTCTAGTCACTCCAGTCACTCCACAAGAGATGAACAGCAGCACATCCAGAGTGACTAAAAATACTTCATCCAGACATCTTTCATGAAGAAACAAAAGCATTTGTTCCTAGCAACGTTTTTCTTCACACAGGAAGCAGAGTCACTTTTTTTTAAGTTACAGCAATTCTACATCCTGATAAGTAACAGAGTAATTTAACTGGGATGGCTGTTAAAGAGGAAATTTCAGATGGGATTGCTAGCTGTGCAGAAAATGGCATCCCTCATCCATGCAGAGTGTTGTCTGCATAAGGAGTTGTACTACTCTGATTCGATGGTGGACAAACTCCTGAGTTACAGCTTCCTTCCACTGCTTCTATTTCTCAGCATGGCTCTTACATGAGTTATGTTGAAGTTAACAGTGCTAGCATATCTTTCAGACATTCCAAAAAAGTAAATTTTCTGCTGGAAGTTGAAAGCATGGCAGGGTTCAGAGCCCTGTTCATCTTCCACATGCCCAGCTTGTGTCAACCTGAGCAGTGACAGCCCATCAGGACTGAGAGTCAGGCCATGTTTTCTGCACAATTAGCTATCCCAGTTCCCCAGTTTCCAGGTGAACAGCTCACAAACAACTTAAAGGGCTTAATCAGGCCCCTCAAGGTACAGAAGACAAGTCACTTGAAAAATGTGGGGGGCACCCGGAATCACCAGCAATAATTTCTTAGACATTGTGTAATGTTTTGATTGGTAAAATGGTGGATGAAGATGTGACTGGTGGTGTCATATTAACACCCCAAAGCAACAGTAAAGAGGAGAGGGCTTAATTTCGGAGCAATAATAAGGGTTGGTATGTAAATTGTGGAAAAGTGGGGAATTTAAGCAGAGTACACTTTATAGTAAATTAATAATGAAATCTATTAGACTGGGAAACAATCTTCAAGGAAGATGGCAGAAACCTTATCACATGAGTAATTTAGAAATAGGAAGAATACTGCAGGGAATTATCCAGCATTGACAGAGGAGGATAAAGATGATGACCCCAGTATCCTTCCACCTCTTATGTAGATTTGAAAAGCCTATTCCTATGAGTCTCCAATAATCAGGACAATCATTCAAGTGGCACCTTTTAGGCTCCACCAGGGTCTGTGCCAATTAAGAGAATTGTACTGCATAAATTATACCTTTTGATCTTACTATAATTTGTGTGACTAAACACTTAACAGAGATGTGATATTCTTAGCCTTTCCTTAATAAAATGTCTCACTCTGAAGACTTCTCTTTCGCCTCCACCCCACTTCAGAGCATTGCTGTACCCTGATGGGAGGTACTGGCTGCCACTGCTTTGAACAAAAATCTCTGTCAGAGCTCAACAGACCTGGATATTTCTTGTATAATGGTTCCATTATAAAACTATATTGGGTTTGTGTGGTAGTGGGGGCGATACAGGGGTGGTTTCTGTGAGAAGCTGCTGGAAGCCTCCCCTGTGTCCTACAGAGCCAATGCCAGATGGACCCATCACTGCCCAAGGCTGAGCCCATCAGTGACAGTGGTAGCACCTCTGGGGTAAACATGGTTAAGAAGGAGAAAAAACCCTGTGCAACGGCAACTGCAGCTAGAGAAGAGAGGAGTGAGAATGTGTGAGAGAAACAGCTCTGCAGACACCAAAGTCAGTGGAGAAGGAGGGGCAGGAGCTGCTCCAGGCACCGGAGATGAGATTCCCCTGCAGCCCCTGGTGCAGCCCACGATGAGGCAGCTGTGCCCTGCAGCACATGGGGGTCCATGGGGAGCAGAGATCCACCTGCAGCCCCTGGAGGAGCCCACACCAGAGCATGTGGATGCCCAAAGAAGGCTGTGACCCCATGGGAAAGCAGTGCTCCTGGCAGGACCTGTGGAGACATGATTGCACTGGAGTAGGTTTGCTGTCAATACTTGTTACCCTGTGGGGGACCCACTCTGGAGCAGCCTGTTCCTGAAGGAAACACTATGGAACAGACCCACACTGGAGCAATTTGTGCAGTGCTGCAGCCTCTGGAAAGGGATCCACATTGAAGGACCTGGTGAAGAACTCCCTCCTGTGGGAGGGACCCCATGCTGGAGCAGAGGAACAGCGTGAGGAGTTCAACCCTGAGGAGGAAGGAGCTGCAGGAACAATGTGTGATGAACTGACTGCAACCCCCATTCCCCTCCTCCTGCACCAGTGGGGAACAGGAGGTGGAGAATTCAGGAATAAAGTTAAGCCTGGAGGAAGGTAGGAGTGGGGAGAAGGTGTTTCTAAGATTTGGTTTCATTTCTCATTATTCTACTCTGATTTGATTGGTAATGAATTAATTTGCTCAAGTCAGGAATGTTCTGTCTGTGATGGTAGCTGGTAAGTGATCTCTCCCTGCCCTTATCTCAACTCACAAGCCTTTAGTTATATTTTCTCTCCCCTGCCCAGTTCAGGAGGGGGAGTGATAGAGTGGCATTCAAAATATTATAATAACATGAATAATAATAACAACAACAACAATATCAATAATAATTTTTATAATAAAGGGTGTATAATATACAATATATTATATATTAGATATTACTACGACTAATTTGATCCTGAGGCTGACCTTAGTCTCCTCTGATGTTTTTGAACTTAGGTTTGTCACTGCTTGCATGGGTGTACACACAGGACTGGTTAAAGTAAAGGCTCCTGATAAAGCAGCTTGTATCTCTCTCTCTTTTTATTAGAGTGTTGAAATAACTTGATCACAGAGGTAGCATTCGGATACCATGTTGTGTTTCGTGAGTCATCGGCCTATTAGATAAACATGCTTTGTGTTTCAGTGGGCAGCATCCTCCCCCTCCTTTCCCCTGGAATCAATAGCACCTTCCCACCAAGTGATTCCAGATCAGCCATCAGCCACACAAGCCGGCCCACGGCACTGCTCCTGGGAAGGGCACAGCTACTGCTGCCACAGCCCACGTGTGGCATACACCTCCCTCCCGAGCAAAACAGAGCTGCAGAAAGCACCCGACGCTTTCTCTGTTCTTACATTTTTATGAAATCTGCAAGGCCCAGCTGCTGTTACACATCTTTGCCATCTCTTTATTATCTCTAGCAATGCACCTCAGTCTCACACTGAACTCTGGTCCCTTCCTCCCTTCTGTGAAATAACCTTTTGGAGCCTCTCATCTATGGCCTTCTACTTTTCTGAGTGTCTCTACATAATACAGAAGCAACAAAGCTTGGCAAGTCTAAAGGTCTCTCAAAGTGCTTTTCAAGCACCTTCAAATCTGTCATGAATAGTTTTATCTCTGTTTTACAGATGTAAATAAGGGGACAGAAAGGCTAAGTGACTGCCCTGGGGTCACACACAAATATTGTGTCATAGCTGTCCAGTATCCTGAAATTATGGTCTTCCTTCATAATTGCAAATAATAGCTTCCTTCCTCTTCAGTAATTTTTCCTCATAATTCATTTCTTTTTGTTACTTAGAATTCTTAAATTTACATGCTCAAAGCAGACAGTCTAATGTTTTAGCATTTAAAGTTTTAGGTGCTTCAAGAACAACCAAGAGAAGACTGAATCCCCACACTTAGGTACAATTGCTGCCAAAACCTTGGAGACAGTTAAACTTACCATGCTCCACTTTATTTAAGGCCTCCAGACATCTTTTTAAAATGCTTCTCTCTACAATGACGGCACTATCAGCCTCCATAGTCCAGCTTCTTTTCACAGACCCAGACAAGATGGAGAAAACAGATGAAAGTCTTCTACTGAGCTCAGCATGGAAGACATTCTCCATGTGATTCTCACATGCAGAGACATGGCTTAGGCAAAAGAGCATCTCTTTGAACCTCTATTTAAATCAATGCCCAAGCCCAGTTCCACCTTCTGATTAATTTTTGGGTTAAGCTCTGCTTGACTTGTGCTTTGGATTTTCTGATTCCCCAATTAGAAGGATGTCCCTCAATTCCCAGTTTGCTGCACAGTTACTTCAGGAATGTCCATGTCTGGTGAATACTTTTTACTAGCCTGCTTATGACCATGGCATAAGCCATGTCAGCATGAAACATCAGACTTACTAAATGTGAGGTTTCCCAAAGGCAATCTCCCAGGTGGGTTTGAGTGTGAATAACTGAATCAGACATGGTCATAATGAAAAACCTCAGTCTGTCATTAAAATAGACAGGGGAAATTATTGTAATTTGAGCAATGCTTCATTATCATCAGTATCATGAATACCAGAAAGTGATGATCAGTATCACCCTTTTGAGAGAAACAAGTGTCCTAATGCTGAGCTGTGTCATGGGGAAGCAGTTTCCCCTCTTTAGCTCTCTCTCATGTATGCATATACATAGACAGACATACCCACGCACATTTTGTAAGCACTATACACATATCCATAAAAACATCCATGAAGAAGATTTGGGATTGCAGTCACTGTCAGTACAAGTCCATGGAAGCAATGGTGACTTAAAGCAAACTGAAATTTGGTACCAGATTGTGAATACATCATTAATACTTCAAATGACACATGCAGATAAGTTTCCACACACATCACCTCAAAATACTTGCTGAGAAAATGTAAACTCTTTGCTTGCAGCCTAGAAAGGAGTGCTAAAAGGAGTGCAACAGAAGGGCTCCCACGCAAAGAGCTCACAGGATTCACTCTTGCTTGGTCTTGATGAAGGGGTACATTATGTTGGAGTGCTCCAGTGTGTCTGGGTTCTTAGTACTTGTGGGAGAGGAGGAGTGGGATGCCATATTTTGCTCTTGATAATATGACCTTTTATAAACCAACTGAAGCACGATGACTGTTAATCAGAAAGGACATTTAATGATGTCTTACTCATGACAGGGTTGATCTCTTACTACAAGAGCTCATGAGAGGAGAGGAGGTAAGTTAGCTTTCCATGCATGCCATGTCCAGTGGCTTGCTTTGACACTAATGGAATAATAAGAAAGGAAACTAACATTTGCCATTTTGGGACCTAATACTCACTTTTCCGCAGCTGTCCTTGAGCTGTATTTACAAAGAGGTTGTTTTGTGTGAAATGCACATGTCCTTGCCAGAAGCAAGTCCTGTTTTACACGAGACCCCATGCAACCATTCAACATTCTACATGGACATCCATAAGCCCCCTTCCTTCCCAGCTCCCAACAATGCCAACCAGAGATCACAGAACAAAAAGATTGTGTGAGCAGCCAAGTAACAGTGACAGAAAGGACATCATGCAGAGCATCAGAGTGAGCAAGAGATACTGAGGAGGACATCCATTCCTGAGGGTGCATTATGATGGGTCATGGACTGGCAATGACCAAATAGATTCCTTGCATTGCAAAAGGAAATGCAAGGAGCAACAGCAGCTAAAGAAAAAAAAGAAGAAGGGGGGAAAAATGCAGCTGGGCAAATCTTTTCGATTACAGGCAAAGGTGAAGTCATCATAGCAGAAACAATTAAAAAAAAAAAATCCTTCTTCAAGAAAATCTTCACCAAGGCTAAGAGCAAGGAAGAATATTCTAACAACTACTGGCATCTACTTAGCTGGAGATGTCAGGGTTTGTTAAGATGTCATAGGATAAGTGTGTGTGCTCTGACTTTACAGGTGACTGACTGCATGTTCTCCTATACTTGCCAATTAAAAGCCAAAGACTTGCCTTCATTTTTAAAGCATGTTGCTCTCAAGTCAATTAGATAATTCTTACAGACATTTTAAAGGACTGCCTCCATGGCAAACATCTTTCTTAGCACTACTTTTCTGAGTGAGGTTTTGTACAATGGGGTGATACACCTGTTGTCAGACTCCCTCAATGAAAATGGAGCCTCTCCTATAACCTAGACAACCCAAAGCCCTGGTGACAATTCTTTTACCTTCTATATGTACTGCAAGAAGAGGAGTCTTTATGCAGGGACCCAAGGAAATTCACTTTGCAGAGCAAACTGTGTGAAACTAAAAGACTCCAGGACTACGTATGTACCATGAATGGAACTGGATCAACGTGACCCCCTTATTTGGGGTAGAGATTAAAAATCATATTATCACTTTACAATTGATAGTTTTTGTGGCATGATTATTGGGGAAGGCTGTCCACCACAGCAATAAATACTCACTGTTTACGGTACCTGCTAGTGCATTAATATTATTCAGTCCAACAGTGGCTCCAGCCAGTCCTTGGAGAGTACCCAGAGAAGTCAAAGAATTCATGGCCGCACCAGCTGTGGAATTAGCAGTTGATGCAGCCACTGAAAGGAAAAAGAAAACAAAGCAAAATTGAGGCCATAGTTTGTTTATTTTACTTAATCACAGAACAGCTTACAATAATGCAGAGCACAACAACAGGGCTACTTGCAAGGAGAAGGAAAAAAGAAAATGAGACCAACAAGACCAACCTTGCTCAAGGCATTAATAGTGTGATTGTTCATGGAAAGTGTTGATGAGTCTAGAACTATAAATACTAGATCACAAAATTCAGTATTGTACTATTATTTGCAAATATAATGCCAAACCAGTATGTGTGGGATCAGACACTTTCTCAAAAGTTTGTCAATCAACCTAGCAACCCAGGCCAATCAGCTAACCAGGCTTTTGGGATTTTGCCACACACCTCAAAGTCCATCATTGAACAAACAAGAATTCCTCAGTAATTTTGTCATACAACAGCTTACTGTTTTGGGCCCCAAATGTTCTAAGAGTAAGCTTAATTATTCTAAGTGAAGACACTAAGCTCTAGGACATTGTATGAATTTCATTTAAAGACCTGAAGATCAGAATGACCAGGCAAATACAAAATGTAACTACCATCCATTTTATTGGAGGCTTTTATCCTGGCCTTTGTACATAGCTAGTCATGTATATGCACCCCCATGACACTGCATGTATCCCCAAAAGCTCTGCCAGAGGGGCAAAGGTAGAGAAAATGTCCTTGATGCTACAATGTCAAGGGAACGATGAAGGTGGGTGAGATGAATCCATCTAAATTATGTGTTTAGGGAGAGAAAGAGACTCACTCTCTTGTCATAAGAAAGTAATAAAGAGTCATAATTTGGGATAGGTTGGGTGAACTAGAAATACCTGTCTGTCTCAAAGAAGAGCCTTGAATAACCAGTGTAGATTAAACACTTAACTCACAGGTAGGTAAAGTTATACCAGATGAATCACACTCATAAAAGCTGCAGAAGCAATTAAGTTTTTAGCTTGTCTCCTGAGCCCTACTTTCGTGTATCAGTCATAAAGCCTTCTTTTTTTTTTTCTGTTATAAAGTTGCATTATCTTATGAAAAGCGAACATTTAAAGTCAGAGTTTTGTTGATGATGTACTGGAGGCACATCACATCTACACCATGCTTTTTTTGCTCCTATTCATTACCTAGCTATAAAATGGTTAAGACCACTTTTATCTTGATGTTTTTTTGGGCTGTCAAACACATCAGATTACTCAGTGAACCCTCAAGAAAGTGAAGTCTCTTGAGCTGACAGGATCCAGTAAGGAAAGTATGAGGTAACTTTTTCACTCTGGGGGTAAACCTTGAAGCTCTAACCTACAAATAACCTGCCTTTGCAACATTAAGACCCACCAAAGGCAAATTTTCAGACTCTTGGGGCCTCAAAGTACAAAGAACACCCTTGCTGTGGGGGAAGAGAGATTTCCAGACTCTGTTATACATTCCTTGTGTCTTAGCATCTGTGATGTTCACTTGGATAATTTTGTATGTTGCAAATAGAAGCAGTTTTGATTATTCAATCTGTGCCCACAAAGCAATAAGAATCCAATAATGTCTTTGATTAAAAAAAGTAATAAAAGACAAGTAAAAAACCCCACTTTTGTCAGATAATGTGGGCACCAACAGAAAGATATGAAAAAAATAAACTGAATTCCCTTTGACCAACACTGGTCTGTGTTTCTGTCAACGTTCATTAGCAAATAATTTAAATGACGTATATAAAACTCAAATCTGAAGGATCCGATTGGTTTTGACTGGACTAAATTCCATCCATTTTCTGTTTCAGAGGATCATTACCATTTTCTCTTGAGGAAACATATATTTAAGAAATGAGAGAAATGGGGACTAGGAAACTGCCTGTAAATTACATTAATGCTGGGGGCAAGTAACTGCTGTGAACAAGAGCCATATGCTTATGGATTGCCAACACATCTGTTGGAGAAGGCAAAAAAAATCTGCTTAAAACCTTCCCTCTTGTGCAGCCCACAGTGAATTGTGGGGACTCTCATCATTGGCTGCTCAAACACATGCTCCAGGGATGGTCAGTATCTGGGGCCAACATCTCTTTTCTTCTTTTTTCTCTATTCCCTCAGACAAATAAAGAGCAGGTGCCTCAGTGCTTCTCCCATTTGAAGCTGCAGTGCAGATTATCTAGTTTGCCTGAATAAAGACTTGGCACTTACTCACTGTACAATACTAGTTGCAGCCCTAAAGCACCTAAGGAACCAGTATTATGTTGTTGTGGTATTCCTTCTGCTTAGCAATGATCTTCCTCACAGATGCAGCGGGACAATGCTCTTTCCTCTTTAGCTTAATATTTCTTCAAGGAGAAAGAGACAGAACACATTGTGTGGTTTCCACTATCTTATTGAACAGGGGGTGAACAGAAATGAAGGGACCTCCTTTTTTTAGGGTGCTTGGAGAGATCAAGCACCTTCTGCATGAAGTTTCCTGAGACACTCCACACTGATTGACTGAGACCTGCATCTCTGAAATGAAGACAAAGGCAGTGATGAGCTAAAATATTACCGTAAAAGGGCTACAAAAGGTCCAAGATATTAAGAGGTGAAAATTTCTAACAAAATTCTATATAAAACCAACAGATGAAACAATGGTATGCCTTGTCCCCAAAACTGAAGGAAGATGAACCAAAAGTTAAAAGATCCTACAAGACAAGTGTGAAGGCTTAGACCAGCTGAAAGTTTTACTTGATGTGCTCCCAGAATACATGGAAATCCATCTAGAGACAAGGACTATGCTTCTCCTGTCCTTTGCCATTTTCTAGTTCCTTTCAACTAAAAAATTGTAACATATATTAAACTGAAGGGAAAGAAGAAAAATCACATGCCTTATGGTAACAGCAAATGACTGCACTACTTTGGGGGAACCTGTATAACTCTCTTGTGTCAGCAAAACTCTCAGGCTCCACAAATACTCAGAGTAATGGCAAAGGAAGAATAATTCACTGTCGGAATACTTTCTATATTTATGTCTTTTAGTTGTCCAGAAGACAAAAATAGATTGGCTACCTACATAATTTATAAATTGGGTTTTACAGGTTCCTCTGACAAAAAAAAAATAAAAAAAAAAAAAAAAAAAAAAAAAAAAATCACAACTCCCTCTAGCCTCCACACCAGAAAATTCACAGAATCACAGAATATACTGAGTTGGAAGGGATCCACAATGATCATCGAGTCTAACTCCTGGCCCTGCACAGGACCATCCCCAAGCATCCCACCATGTGCCTGAGACCATTGTTCAAATGCTTCTTGAACTCTTGCTTCTTGAATGCTCTGACCACTTCCTTGGGGAGCCTGTTCCAGTGCCCAACCACCCTCTGGGTGAAGAACCTTTCTCTAATATCAAACCTAAGCCTCCCCTGGCACAACTTCAGGCCATTCCTTCGGGTCCTGTCACTGGGCACCACAGAGAACAGATCAGTGCCTGCCCCTCCTCTTACTGTGCTTCCTATGTTTAACTGATGAAATTTTTGCTATCAGCTTCAAGCTTCAAGCCAAGAAACTTCGCTTCTGGTTAATATATTCTTTGACAGAGTTGTTTTTCATACAAAGAAGACATTTTTATTTGGAGTGGTTGCTCTACACAATACAGATATTTGTGTTTAACTAGAAATGTTGCACTCATGGAGATTTTTAAGGCTGGAAGGAGCTGGCATTTTCAAATGTTCTCAAAACATTTAATTCTGCCTGTAAATGATTATAACACCTTTTAGGTCAGCGAAATTTTTTTTTTTTTTAAACAAAATATGAACTAGCAATGAGCCATTTCTCTTTTAAAATTTAATTTAAATAACACTTCAACACAATTCTTAAAACTATGCCAACCTAGAAAAACAACAGGAATCAGCATAGAAACTTTTGGCCATTCTTTTGGCTAGCTTATGTCAATAGAGTCATAATGATTTACATCACCTGGATTTGCTACAGCTGGAAAACTAGATTCAGGGTAACAGCATCTAGGAAAGGCAATGATGTGTAAATATTTCTTTGGCTTTGCTACACACACTGTGGATGGAATTAATTTCCCCACCTTTGGCAGCCTTGTTGTTAGTTTAAGCTAGTCTAGTAAAAACTAGACTGTCTCTGAGATTTAAAGACCTCCAATTCAGACACCCTACATTTAGATTTCTATTTCAGGTTGGACTGAATTGCCCTAAAGAGCATGCAGATGAGCTCAACTACCAGATGCTACTGATGCCTTTTCCAGTTTTCCCTCAAACTTCTTGTGCTGCCCTGGATAAAGCAATCGCTATGATTTTTGTTGCAAGACTTTCTGCTTCTTCACAGTTGCTGCCTTGTCTCATAGAAGGGTGTATCTTGGAGGCACAGGCACATTTTTGTCAGGCCTATTCACTTCCTGCACCTCAGACCAAGGAGTGCCCTTGGTAGAGCTCCTTGGTATACTGAAACCACAGACCTGTGTTTGTCTGTGGTACAGCCTTGGGCAAATCCCACCCCTCTCATGTCTCAGGGGAAATTTATAAAATGAATAATTGAATCACAGAATGGTTTAAATTGGAAGGCATCTTTAAAGATGAGCAGTGAGTGATCTTCAACTAGAGCAGGTTGCTCAAAGCCCCGTCCAACCTGACTATGACTGTTCACAGGGATATGGCATCCACCACCTCTCTGGGCAACCTGTGCCAGTGGCTCACCACCCTCAAAACAAAAACTTCTTCCTTGTATATAGTCTAAATCTACCCTCTTTTAGTTTAAAAGCATCGCCCCTTGTCCTATTTCTACAGACTCTGCTAAAAGGTTTGTCATGATCTTTCTTGCAGGCCCACTTTAAGTACTGAAAGGCTGCAATAGTCTCCCCAGAGCCTTCTCTTCTCCAGGCTGAACAACCCTAACTCCCTCAGCCTTTCCTCATAGGAGAGGTGCTGCAGCCCTCTGATCATCTTCAGGAATCCTCTTCCCTCAGTGGAGGTCAGGGTCTGGTAGGGCTGCCTGAGGACGAAGTACTAGATAAGCCACCCTCTCAGTGTTGCACAATCACACACGTGCCACTATGATTTAGGAGAGACGTGGTTTGCAGTGTGTAGTCAACCTCATTCTTTCCTTAATTTTTTTGGTAAATATCTAAGTAAAAAAAGAATTCCAATGACTTCTCAGCAAAGTCCTATACCACAAAAAACCCCCAAATCTCTTGTAAGGAAACTCCCTGCTATATGTGCTAGCTTGGCACTATTTATGGGCAGTGTAAACTGTGCACTTCTCCATTCCTCTCCACCTTGTCCTGTTCCCTTCCTCCTCTTCCAACATGGGCATACTGTCTGGAAATGATAAACAAACTGCAAGTCTTGGAGTAAGATATTAAGCACATGAGGCACTACAAACATTTTAAGTGAAGTTTCTTATTGGAAACATTATTTTGGTTTCAGGGCAGGACTAACAGAGAGAATGGGCAAAGAAAAGCAAGGGCAGCTTCAGGTCTTTGCAGGCATGGAGAGTTGCTGTACACCTTGCCAACCCCATCCATGTGAAGAACAGCTATAATGTTTCTGGAGGAGAACCAGACTTCTGGTGCTGCAGGGCTTCAGGGCAGCTCCAAGACTGGCTTAACTATGCTAGGACTTTGCACACAGAGATCCACTATTGTAACTGTGTCAGCCCTGCTGACAGCTTTGCTTTAGGCAGCCCTTGGTTACACTTCACAATTGCCTGTCACTACAAATGCATGGCACAACAGGAAGCTCAGTGTTTACTCTGGTATCAGCCACTTTCTTATCACCACTCACCTGTGAGGCTCAACTTTGTTATTGTTGTTTTACTTAATGGAGAGTTTAAATAACTCGGTGTTCAAAGTACTTCTTTTGCTCCAGTTAAGACGAAGTAGTAGTGCAGCAGGGATCAATATTGCCCACAAATTTTAGGTTCAGCATCTCTGTGACTTTAAGCATGAGAAGTTGAAGAGAAAACATGTTCTCTTTTGGGAGACACTCATGTCAGATCTTCATTGGCAGTTGTCTAAGTCCAGAATCCTCTTCCTCATACCAAATTTGGGTGTATTTTTGGTTTTCTGCTGCCTTCCTAAGCTCACTGACTCCAAGGGCCAGATAAAATGGATCTGACTTACACTGGTGCTGACTAAATAGCTGCCATTCAGAGGGATTCAGATGGGCAGAACTGGGCAACATGAACCTTATGAAATTTAATAAGGATAGATGCAAAGTCCTGCACCTGGGGAGGAATAATTCCTTTCAATAACACAGCAGGGGATGGATGGGCTGGGTAGAAGCTGTACTGAAAAGGACCTGTGGGAGTCTTGGTGGGAGGTGACATGAGCCAACAGCATGCACTGGCAGCAAAGAAAGCAAACAGCATCCTGGACTGTGGAATATGAGATGAGCCAGGAGATCCAAGTTTCCTCTTTACTCAGAGCTTGTTAAATCACATCTAAATACTACGTGCAGATTTGGGCTCCTTATTGCAAGGAGAACATTGATCAGGTGGAGGAAGTTCAGTGGAAGGCCAGCAAGGTGGTCAGGGGCTCCAGCACTCATCCTGTAACGAGCTGGGCTTGTTCAGGCTGGAGAAGACATGGCTCCAGGTGAAGCTAAAGCAGCCTCCCAGTGCTTAAAAGGAGGTCTACCATCTACTAGATAGAGCAATAGTACATGGTGGGAAGAGGAGAAGTACATTGAAACAAGGGAGGTTCAGTTCAGATAGAATTAAAAACATTTATACTGTGAGGATTGTCAAGCACTGAAACAGATTACCCAGACTGCTCCGTCCATGTCCTTGGACATTTTTAAGACTGCTTTGGATCAAGCCCTGAGCAACCTGATCTCACAGGAGCAGGGAGTTGGGCTACAGACATCCCGACTGACCTTCCAACCTCAATTATTCTATGGGAATTAGAGCATTGTAGGAGAAAAGTAGAGAAAGTCAGCTCACACTAAGACAGAATGAAAGAAGGCTGAAGAATGAAGATGTGTTGAAAACTGAACAGTAGAACTGGTTTCTGTTCTTGGGTCTGTTTACAGAAACAGAGGTTGACATTGAATATTCCACTTAATTCTCATCTGGGGTTTTGATTCTAGGCTGCCACAACTACACTGTGTGGCCAAGGTTTCCAGGGCCCAATCTGCATCTAACAAAAGGAAGTTCTGACCTTGGGTTTTGCCTTGAGGTCTTAGATTCCTCTTAGATTCAGCAGTGTGCAACAGAAAATAAAATCACAGTAGAAGAACGTAAAGAAAGGATATAAAGAAATTATATGAAGACAGTAAAGGCAGTAAAAAAAAGAAAAGACAAAACAATATTTCTAACAGCTCCTCAGTCAGTGACAGAAAAAAATTGTAAGTTTATAAGAGAATTATAAGGACAAAAGAAAAAGAAATATTAAACCCAAAGTAGAAATCTTTATTTCTTAATTTTAGCCAGCTGAATTTAAAATCTTTGTTTAGTAGACAAAATCTCTTGGGTAAACAAAATATGCCTTTGTCCCTTTCTTAGTCCAAGAGGGATAATAAAGCTAAGAGACAACACTGGATTTAAGGATAATCAGATTAAGGCTGCGTTCTCCGTTTTCTTTCTAATCTTTTGTTGCAAAAACCAATGATGTTTGGAACTGTGTCTTGAGAACTATATCTAAACATGAGGAACACCTGCTGGCCTGACTGAAAGACTAAAGATATTGGGCAAAGTTTAGTTGTGTTGGACAAAGTCTGTGCAAAGCTCCCGAATTTGGTTTATAATATCTTAGTTTGGGGGTGGTACTCTCTCAAACAGAGATGAATGGCATGTAGCTGGGAGTCCAACCTGGAATTAGGAGGGATTCTGGACAGATCTGATCTTATACATTTAAGGTCAATCGATTAAGGTGTGTTCTCTTTATGTAGCACTGACACCAACTGGTTGTTTTGAAGAGATGGAGGCCCCAGAGTTTTCTCCTAAACACACAAATGAAATGTCTTATAGAAAAGGGGAATGATTCAAATATAGTAATGCTGGAGCTTATGAAATGAGAATTATAAACATGGTGTGGGGGAGAAGTAGGCAAGTCAATCATGGTGTCCATGTGACATTGCTCTCAGGAAATTGCAGTGGTGTTTCTGGCTAAAATGAGCACATTCTATGGGCTCTGACTGCAGAAGGAACACTTTAAAGGGGAAGAATAATTAAGCAATGATAGAGGCATCATCATTATTAGATAATCACAACCCAGAGGCATTAGAAAACGTTGAGTGTCTCTAATCCCATGGGGTCTAATTATTCTGTGATAATAACCACACCTCCAAGTTTTAATTTATTCTTATGGAGAATCTAGAGGGGGAGGGGGAAAAACAGGGACATTTTAATATTTTTGCTAGAAGAAGATGTAGTTGGCCTTTCACTAAGGCTCATAAGTATTCTAATTTAACTAGCATGTGTGACTGGCATTAAATTGTCTGTCCTTTGCAGTGATCTCCAGCCAATCGAAGTATTCACCCTCGCACAAAGTGGTGTTGTCCCTGTTGCTAGCAGGCGCTATTCCTCAGGGCAAATTTTGGCAAAGGTGAGATAGATTTTCCTGGTCTGGAGAGGTGTATTTTCCATAAGGTCCTCTGACAAACACATTGCCATTGGTATGGAGAAAGAAGTAAAAACTTGCACATTTACTGGTATCTTGGAAGTGCTGTCTGACATGTCAAAAAGGAAGATTCTAGTAAGTTTAAGTGCTCTGCTTTTAAGTGCTCTGCTCTTGGATAGGATAAAATAAAAGTGACAGATGCACTCCAGGGAAAGAGCACCAGAAAAGCAAGAGAGCAGGAAAGAGTCAGGGGAAACAAGAATGACAATATAGAAAGACATATACCAATATTACAGCCTTTCTCTAATAAGTCAGTGTCCCTCTGCTTCTTCATTACTCACAGGTGAACTGTGCCCATGAAAGATTGTCCGTATCTTCTCAAGGAACAGGGAAAGAAAAGCAGCAGTGAGCAAAGGAGGAAGGGAGAGAGCCATGCACTCAACATCTGGTCTTTTTTTAAAACTGTGTGCATGCATGTGCAAATGAGAGCAAACATGACAGAGAAGTGAGAGGAAGAGGAGAGGAAGGAGTCTTTCCCCATGGTGATCCTTCTGGTTCTGGCTTGCTGCAAACAGCTTTATATTTTACAAAGTCCTTTGTGAACATTGACTTATACAAGAATGAAAAAACCAGAAAACATGAAGAGGTGAACCAATTAATTCAAATTCTTTGCAAATTCAGAAGCCAAGGTCTTCAACAATGGAAGAATAACTTTAGGCTCATAAATCCATACTATTCAGCACTGCATGGGTTTTTGAGAGCTAAGAAAGCTTGGGAGAAGTGAAAATCAGGGACACTCACTTTAATCACTTATTTATGTTAACACCTAACTTGACATTTATGATTGTCATGAAATTACAGTGTCTACACCACAGACCTTCCACAGCAGTGCAAAGAAGGAGGAGAAAACAGAGCATATGAAAGTACTACAGGTATGGCAGACAAACTTATTAGCTGGTTATTTTTGTAGTTTTCTAGTCCTCTGTTCCCTAACTTTCCTCCAAACCTATCTATCTAGCAGAAGGGATTTTAACAAACAAGGGTTTATTGATTGTGAATCTAGGCTGGTTTTGTGAATCTTGGTGTTTAAGGGCACATTTTCCTATGAGATTTTGAAGATGGAGAGAGAGAGAGAGAGTAAAAAGCAAGTTAATATTCTGGGCCAATTCCACACTGATGCTTCTGTTTTGTTGAAATGCATTGCTCAATGAAGACCATCCACCTCTAGAGTAAACTACAAATTGTACCTCAATACTGTGCCTGCAACGTTGTGCATTCTCCCTAGCACACCACAATGATGAATCGCCTTTGGTTTTGGGTGGGAAGTACTTTAGGGAGGCTCGGGAATATAATAATAATGCACAGTGGACTGGCTTGAGTTAAACTTCATAGCTGACCATCAGATATTTGCAACTCTAACTGAAATCGAACCAAAATGAATCACCACAATATGAAGGAAACAAAGAAGAATTACTGAGCACTTACGACTCTGTTTTACTCGGTGGGGCCAAGGGCTGTGGCTGTGCTCATTGAAGCACCACTGAGTTCGCATCAAAGCCATTTCTACAGGGAACTTCCAGCTGTGCTCTCATGTTTATTACAGCTATCTCACACAATTTGGAGCAGGCTATTGTTCCGAGACGCATGCCCTGATGCTGAAATGACCTCCATGTGGAGCCACTTCAGAATACAGCCACTTATAAATCACTTTCCAAAGAATTTCTGACCTAAAATCAAGAAGGCTCTACTTGAGGCCAGGGTCTCCCGCCTGGAGTACAGGTTCCTTCACACTGCTCCTGGTGTGCCTACAACATATTTGACACACTTTCAGCCCTAAGCATTGACAAACAACACGCAGTAGCATCTCTCCATTAAACAAAAAGGAAAAAAACGAGTGTCAGCAGAGTCCAAGGCTATCATTCAAAGTAAGCAATGTTTTTGTTCTACAAGTGCTTACCACATGCATATATGCCAATTCAGATTCTAGTACACAGGAGAGGATGGTCTGATTCATCTTCTTTTTCAACTCTCTCATATATCTGTCTTAAGATCAGGTAAACAGTCCTTGGGAAGTGTTTGTCTTTCCATTGCAACAAGATATTTCTGAAAGACTTGTTTCCTTCAGACAGTTAGGAGTCCTATCCATGGTATTTTAGAATAGAGATGAGCTAAACTATATATTGAAAATTTGAGTTTGCAAAGGAGTTATGAATCCTGAAGGTGCAATTATTTCCATGGCAGATGTGTTTCTAAGTGGGGTGTGCAAGCACAGCCTTATTGCAATAGCACATCCACAAAATGCAGTTGTTCACCCCTGGGAGCTGCAGAACTCAAGGATTATCTTGCCTCATGTAAAATTACTCAGCCAGGTCCTTTGCAGAACATTTGTAAAGTCATATTTAGTTCACTGTGACACTAGTTCTTTTCATCCATATTGCACATTTTTGTTCTGCAAACAGCAAAGGCAGTTGAGGATTTACTTTACTTGGTTTTAAACACATGCAGTTGTTGGAGATATTTTTGTTTGGCCATTGCATAAAATAATTCAGTAGCCACATATTTGAGCAACTAATTCTTTTGAGAGAATGTTGAAACAATTAGGTTAAGACATTAATAAATAGACTAAAAATAAGGTTTTTTTATATTATTATTTTTTTACTATTAATTCTAATTATTCTGCCTTAGGGAAACAGACCAGGAGTATCCATGGACACATGCACAATCCAGTACAATTGAAGGAACAGTGTTGGCAGTAGTTGAAAGCTCCTTCAAATGCATGAGTTTTTCTAAGATTTACATTATTTCCAGGGTATTATGAACTGCAGCATTATCTGGGTTTGTAACTTCTTGTAGGATATATTACATGTAAGCTCACATATCTACCTGTGTAGGCAAGCTGATACTATCATCTTTCTTTAGTAGAAAGCAACCCTGAATGAACTTCGAATAGTGCTTCCAACAGAAAGAAAAACAGCTCCTTTTTACAAACTGGGATTCTTGTAGCTTGAAATAGAGATTAAGAGTGGGGTAGAGAGACGCTTACAAAATATAATGTATTATACGTGTTATTTGTATACTGCAAGGAAAGTAAATCCTGAAATGTGCTAAGGCAATGGATTTAATACTTTAGGAAGATGATAATGTAATAATGTTTAAAAAACAAACATGTCTCCTGTTGAATTAGATCCTACTAATCCATGGTTTAGTACTGTCTGCTGCTTCCTAAAAGAAAAAAACAAACCTAAAAGAATTAACTAGCACAATGCTTGACTGAAAATATCCACATGTTTCTGTCCTTTGGTATTTATGGAATTCTGAGGAAACACCTGGAGATTTCTGTGACAAAAATTCATAAATTGATAATGTTGATTCTAAAACAGATAAGAAGCTTTGCCAAAATGACTTCTGCAGTTGTCAGGCAGCCTCACACTGCTTCACAAAGCAGTTCTGCCCACCCTGAGCCCATTCAGTGCCTGAACCTCCCTGAGATCCTTCAGGCTGCACTGCTGCACCTACTCAGAAACCCTTCTGAGAGGAGAATGTACAAAGACCTGTTACATTTTAAGGGACCAATGTGCAACCAGGTCGTCCCAGCAAACTGATGGCCTGTCTGCTGCCATCAGCATCCTTCAGGTTATCACTGGCTCATTTTTCCAATGAGGAGATCAGGGAGAGACAATGCTGTTCCAGGGGGGCTCCATATGAATCCATCACCTCTTCTTTTACTGTACTGGGACTCTGGGAGATTCTTAGCCACAATTCCCACTCTATTCGTCTTTAATTATTTAAGACATCTTGAAGCATTATTAAAAATACAAATATAGGTCAAAATACATATTTTTGGCTCCAACTTGTGCTTGCATGCCTGCTTAATGGTGACCTAATTATCAGATGGGCTTAGTACCAATATATCTCTCCAGGAAGCAGCATAATCTCTGGGCACTAAGAGTGGTCAAAATCAATTCACTTATTTAGGAGCCTAACCACAGACTCAGAAACTTAACACCATGTGGATAAGATCAGCTGACACACAACAGTTCAGAAATATACTTGTCCTGTCACAAATCTCCTTGAACTATGCAGTCCAATAACAGGCACAGGGAAGTGGGTGTGCTAAGGCAAGATTTTCTTCCATAGCTTCCTTGAAAACATATTCTTTTACAATATTGGTGCTGAGATCAGGGTTAAGGCATTGAAATTCTCTGTCCTCCAAGCACTAAGGCAACAATGCTAATTATATAACTAGACTTAAATACAAAATTTAAAACCACACGCTTGTGTTGTTTAAGTGTGTGTACTGTACATACACTGTATTTTAAAATATTTATTTAAGCTATATCTTATTTTTATCAACTGTATCTTTATCCTAAAAACAGTGAAAATGATACTAGGGAAGTTTTCTATGTTCTTCAAAACTAATAAAGCTTATTTTAAATGATTTTACAATAATGGAACATGCATTAATTCCACATGAAATAGCACAAAAATAATCAATTTGTACTGCAGAATGACAAGTGCCATTCTGCATTTTAAACCGATCTTTTCCTACATGAAACATTACTTCAATTCAGTCTTTAGCAAACTGTCAGACCTTCCTACACACCTACTGGTAGGGTTATTTTTGGATCATCCTGGAAGCAAATCACAACTATCTCAGTGGGTGTACTGGCCTCTAACAAAATGTCACAGTGGCAGCCTTGCGCCACTGATTGGAGAAAAATGTATTGTACTGAAGCGAACAAAAAGCAAATCTTCTAAGAATGGATATTTGAACATTCTTCACTGCTTCTCAGCTGAAGCATCTTGTATATTCTGTAAAAACTCTACCTTTTCAACAATTGTGCTCACAACATGAACACCTTCAACTAACAATCTTCATACTAGATTAGGGGGCAGAGAAAATAACGAGCCACGGATGATAGCTATAAGTTATAATTCTCTGCTTTGAGCAGAGGGAAAGAATGAATTAATTCTTACAGGAAAGGCAGTGTAATCTTTTTTCTTTTTCGGTTTATTCTATACTTCACAGTCTTCCTTTTTTAGGGACTGTTATTCTTCAATGTCAGCATCTGTCTGAAAATGAGTATTTTTAGACCTTTGTGCTTAGGAGAAATTCTTTTCTTAAACATTAAGAGTTAATGGCTGAATACTGATATACTATGACAAAAGAGGTGCTGGATTTTAAGAGGTCATTAAAGGAAAAAAGTCTCACTTTCTCACTTTCTACCCTATCAGTATTTTTTTTTCCAAAATATTTCCTCTCAGGTTTACATAGCAGATAAACCTAAAGAGTTTTTTACTGAAGCATGAATAGCTAGTTCAGCTGTGTGAATAAATAATAGTTTAGAGAATCAAATAATCATGAAAATTTCATGGAAAATGAAGGCTCCTAAGTCTGAAACTGAATTAGCTTCTGGTTTAGCAATTCTATCCCCCCACAGCTCAGAAATTATATTGTGTATGTTCATGCAGATAAATTTGTATATATAATTAGATGTTTCGTCTCTTCATTTACACATAGTAGGGCTTTCCTAGTGGTTACTGAAAAAAACATTTATGTGTGAATTTGAAGAAACAAAATTGAAATAAGCTCACAGTAGCTGTGGAATCTCCATCCGTGGAGATACTCAGACCTTCACTGGGCATGGCTTTCCCCAACCTGCTCTGAGTGGTCCACATTTTACAGTGCTGTATTAGCCTTGTACCACCCAGGACAGTCAGAATACACATTATTACCCTAGGGAAAATTAGGGTAGTGGGTCAACTGAGGGAAATTAAATGTCAGACAGTGTTAGAGACAGATACTTTGATCTTGAGCTTATATGTCCCTCCTTCACACTCACCTCCAGGCATTCCCACCACCCACTGAACGAACCCTGAATGAATCTCTAATCTCTCCAGGCCCTGGAATAGCAGCCTCCCTGTGAGCTCTTTGCTTGGCGATCCATTTACAGGATGTGTCACGGATAGTCTCTGGAGGAGAGAATAAGGTTCCTGACACTAGCTGGGATTCATCCTGCCCAAACTGGGATATTTGCAGTGTGGATACCTACAGCTGAGGTAGTCCCTCCAAAATCCTCTCCCAGTTAACAAGAAATGCAAACATCCAGGTCCCCACCCAAAGGGAACTGAGACAAATTGGATGAGACAAACCTAGAGTCAGGTAAAAGCTACCCCAGCCCAAATCCTTGTGTTATGGAATACTACAGGTACCTGCCTTTAAAACAGTATGAAATGCTACTGGTACCTGTCTTTAAAACAGAAAAAGTATCCTAAGCAAGTGAAATGGAAATAAAGTGAAGAATTAATTAACTAAATAGAGGTGATTAAAGTAAATAAAGGAAACAATTATCATATCAAAATAAAAGACAAGAAAGATGATTAAATGAGTCTTCAAAAGACCCATGAGAAACTTGTGAAAGACAAATATGCATTTACCTGGTTTTTAGTCTTTCATGATTTCATTTTAATTTTTATTCACTACCATCTGATAATTGCAAGAAACAGTTACTTTAACCATAGGCAATTTAAACCATTTTAATTTTTTTTCCAGGGCCAAGAGACAAAAGAACCTATTTATTGCCTGACGGGATTTTTACTAAAATGAAAGCTTAATCTTTCATGTTTTTTTAAGCAAAGGCTTTTAAAAAATAATTTCTAACAATGCTGTAGGGAGACACTTCCATGGGTATGCAAAATTGAAATTATAAATTTACAATTATAAAAAAATTAATAGTTTGGGGGATTGCATTGTCTCTGTTCTTTCTGAATGAATACTCTTTCAAGCTTAAGAGAAACTCTTTAGCACATGGAGGAGAATGAGTGTCCTTAGACTCTCTTGTGGTCAAAACTATTTAGTCAGAATGTATGAGAGAAAGATCATTGGAGTTTAATTTGTTTGGAAAGCCTCAAATATCAGCTGTCCTGCTGGCTCCTCACTTCATGGCCTATTTTTCTGTGTGGCCAATGCACTGAAGTTGGCCTGACCACTGTCTCCTCTGTACTAGCATGGTGCACTGACGGTTCCTAAACCTTATCTATGTAAATTAACCTTCATGTTGAATTCTAACTGAAACAACCATCTTTTGGGCCCTTATGACACATGTTTACAAAGGACAGAACAAGAGCTCTTGGTCAAAGATTGATTCAGGGAAGATCTTCAGGGGAGAGATATCTGGGTAGAAACATGGATATGATTTACGTGGCTGCCATGGTTCAAGGCATACTGGAAGTACACACTTATGCCCATCTCCATTCTGTTAAAGGCAGTATTTTGCCTTTAACAACAGCAAGAAAAGGATTAAGCATCTACCTTTGCACTGCCCCAAATTTGGGCTGTTTTTCTCAACTAAGAAATATTAATTTAATGCATTATCTGGAGAGACACAAACATTTCTTCCTGGGCTTAGCACAGGCTTTGAAATCAGACAAAATAATTTACACTTATGAAACACAACAACTGAAGTGTTTTTTTAAAGGAAAACTAGACCAAAAAAATACCCTTAAGGCCTCCAAACATCCACACATTGAAAGGCAGACTTAAATGTTTTCTGCCAACATATTTCAAGTTTTAGTGGAAACACTTTGAGCTACTATGAAAAGCTTTATCAAACTAAATTCATTTTCCATGGAGCAGAGAAGAATCATTGAAGATATTATTCAGGTTTACAAAATCTGTAATAGGGTGGAGAATGTGGAACCAGATAAGGAAGGTTAAACTGAAGAACATTTTAACAAGGCTGGATTTTAGGTTGGTTGTGCAACATAAATAGGTCAGTGGACCTACTAGAGATTTTTCAAGCTGCCTAATATTAGAAACACTTGTGTACAGATGCCATCTATAAGACTTTCAAAGACAACTGGTATTCTGAACACACTATTTGAAAGGGTAAAGGTCCAGAATTTTTTGAAAATAACACAAGTTCAATGTGCTAGCCAAAATCATTAATCTCTTTGGAAAAACCCTTGGTATCTGCTCTACCATACCACCTGAGCAATAGGAAGCTCTAGTTACCCCAAAGATATATCTGCCCAGCCCAGTGGAAGCAGCTGTCTACCACGGGCCTCTGCAGACCTGGACATCAGATAAAACAACCTTCTAGGTACTCAAGGAGCCTCAAGATCAGGTTAAAAGGGAACAGCAGGTCAGACAGGCTGGATAAGAAGACTGTGTTGGAGAGGGAAAGAGAGAAATGTGGGCCTTAAGGTTGAATCCAAGTTCTGTGTGTACATGGCAAAACAAAGTGCGTGACAGGAACATTCTGGTGCCACTTTGCAGCAGAGCAGCAAAGAAAAAAGGGAGTTAATTTCCAGCCCCCCTGCACCACAGTGCAGTGCACTGAGTTGCCCTGAGAAATCTTGTCAGTATGGGTCAAGATATGTTTTGTGTGTCTTGGAAGAACAAGGCTGCTCAAACATTTATCAGCTAAACTGCAGAGATATCACAGAGCATGCATGAAATGCAACATTTCTGCTTCTATAGATAGCTGGCATTTAGACAGCTGTAACATGGAAACACTGACACTGGGAATAGCCTTTTGCAAAGTGTTAAGTTCCAGCACCAGGACAGAGGGAAGAGATTGTTCAAGTTTGAAAGAAATACATCAGCAAGTCAAAATTATTTTCACCCAATCTGCTTCTCAGAGATGTTGCTAATGAACATTATTTTTAGGTAGAGATGAGGCTCATGCCACAAACCAGGAAATTCTGCGCAAACTTAGTATTAGCCAAGCTTCTTTCCATTTAACCTCTGTCGCAAACAAACAATAAAACTGTAATATAATGGGAGCCCTGGACAGCGCTAACACCCAGCACCACACGGTCCCAGTTCTACTGTGCAGTGAAGACTGTTTTCCTTACTGATGAGCTCAAACCATTTGCCATGAATTACTTTTTCATGGGGGATAAATACACACTTAAACAAGATTAAACACAAATGTTCTTTAGTGGTGTCTAAAAATAATATGAATGTTTTTTAGAACAGCAATAAACACACTTTATGATGCAAATAATTACACCCTACAGCCTTTATGTAACAATAAGTGGCCGGATTCACTACTCAGCTACATCACTGTAAACCCAGAGTAACTACACTGAATCAATATTTCTCTCTGTGGATTCTGGTGATCCTGAAGTGTTACCTAAGTCTGAATTTGCCCCAGTTTGTCTCTAAGGTTTTGCAGACATCAGACATGCATGGCTGGAAGTCCACATGGTGGTGATGGAGGTACCGCCACCTCTTATCCTGTCCCTTTTCCCCCCATAAATCTGGCTTCTGTTTAGTGTAATGAAGTCAGAATCTGGCTGTGTATTCCTTGTGCATCTGATATCACTTCTGTAACTGTGTACTCAGGAGCAGAAGAAAGCTCAACCGAGATCCAGGAAGAGAAGGAAAAAATAAAAAGGGCTTTACAAAAATTCATGAAGGGTAAAGGCAATACGTGCATGTGCTGGGAACCAAGCGTCAGTCTCTTGGGGATTAAAAAGAACCACCTCAGCTGATTTTCCTTTGGATGGGAAGAATTTGGTCATGTTCTGAATTTTTTGTGAAAAGTTAATTTTACCTTCAGTTTCCCATACAAGTGTAATTTTCATGCAGAGTTCTGTAAGATGGGTCTGTTAGGCTTTAATGGCCCCTGAAATGAATCTGGAAAGGTGAACATGTCCACATTGGACCACTTAAAAAAGCAGTTATTTGCTTAAAAATAACACTAACAAAAATGTATTCAGCTTTTAAAGGTTCTTCACGATTTACATGAGCACGGAACGTAAGACATAACATGGAATCAGCATTTTAACAGCCATCTTCCCCTTGACTCCCATGTTTGTGAGTTGGAAGCAGGCACTCTGCTCTTACCGGGACTTGTGAGGGCTCCCAGAGCACCAGTCGTTGTGGAGAGAGGGTTTGCATTGGTGGTGGTAGCTGAGGTCTGGGCGGCAGCTGCTGCGGCTGCTAAAGTTGCCAAGTTCTGTAACTGTAAAGCGTTCATGCCTATGCGGAGAAGCAATAGGATTAATTAAGACAGGTAATCATCATCATCATAATCATAATCATCAAAAAGTGCTGTTATCAATGATCATGGAGCTTGGGGTGTACCTTGCCAATAAACTCAATTCTTTTCACTCCCAAGACATCTGTAATCTGGAACCACCTCTTACAGTTCCTGAAGAGTATCTCTCATCTCTCTACCTTGGAGTTGAGAGAATTTACCAAAGACACCAGCCTATACTTCAGGAAAATTAAACCTGGTTTGTGCCTCTTCTAAGGGAAGAGTAGAATTAAAAGTCATTTAAACTCTGTGTGAAGCCCAGGCACAATATTATTTCCTGACACAATGGGGGATGTAAAGAAGATAGCTAGCATTTAAAACACATTCAGGACAGGGTCATATAATTGGGATGAATAAAATTTGTTTCCCATGTCTCCTCTGAATATAACTACTAAGGTTACACTGTGCAGTAGCCAGTAATTGTGCTCAATTTCCTTTTGATGGTTAATTTCTAAAAACATGTATGAACTAAGTACATCAAATTAGTATCAGCCTGACCACAGAGCCATCCTTGAGATAGGGATTTTCAGGCTGTAGCTCTGGACTATGATATCAAGTCTACTGAGTCATCTGTCACTTCGTTATTTTACAAGATGTGGGGGAGATACACTGTCATTTTAGTGAGAGCCTTAAAGAAATGGAGGCATTTAAATAGCAAAGGTTTAATTTAGATGGCAAGCAAAAAAGGACAAACAATAAAGAGGCTTTTGTGAAGTGAAAAAAAGATGATTAAGGAACAGCCAATGGCATAGATTTGCTTAAATCAGAGGGACAGAACTTGGTCTCTCCAGAGGAATTCAAAAGAACATTCCTTTTACCTTGGACTAGATAAAGTACTTGGGAACTGACTCTAAGGTGAAATAGTGCAGTAACAGCTAAAGTGCAGATATAAGATGGGTGCTAGCATTAACCAGACTGGATCCTTCTCAGGATCTCCTGAGTAAGACCAGCTATCCCCAGGAGTGATGTTCAGACTGGGCATTTACACAAGGACGTGAGAAACATGGTTTGGAAGGCAGTGAGAGATCATACTTCGGGTTTGGACATATGAAGGAGCTCTGTGAGGGCTTGAGCCCTCAATAGAGTTGAAAAAGTGCAAAAATGCAAAAGACTAAAAGAGTTTTATTATGTTCTTGTAGTCCTGAAAGTACAAGTACACTCACAAAAGGTTAGGTAGGAAGAGCAATACCTTTTCTAGACTTAATGATAGAGCTGGGAAGACTGCATGAGTGTTGGGGAATACTCAAGAAGAGCTTGAATGCCTAGAAACTTGTCTGATTTTCTCTGAATGTTAGTTTGCTAACAAGAGATATTACTTCTCCCTGCACACTTTGTATCTCAAACAGGGGAGCTTAACAACAACTTAGAGAAAATGAAAACAAGAGAGTTTAAATAAAATACTTGGTAAGTATGTTTAAGAAGAAAAAAATTGCAATGAATGAGATGGTATTTTCTTGGAATTCAGAACTCCTTCAGCAATGGAGAGTGATATTACTTTCAAACACATGTATTGCAGACTCGGGTTAGTACAATCAACAATCTCCATAAAGAGGAATTCATACTGTCACAGCATTAGGCACTGTGAAATGAACCTTGATATAAGCATCTATTTGTGAATAAAGCCCCAAATTTAAACACGGCATGTTCTAACAGGCAGGTCAGGCCTCAGGTGAGCACCGAATCTGACTGAGGTTCTAATGTTGATGTCTTGGTCAATGCCCAGATTCAGTTCAGATGCTGGTGTTTTTGAAAATGTGATGCAATTACAGTGGTGGGTATTAAGATTTTAGTTGATCCAAGATACACCAATTCATAGCCTGGAGCCAGAACAACACACTTGGAGAAATTACGTGACCAAGAAAGCTCTTTAAGGTTTCTTTTGGAGGCTAAAGACCATCTTAAGGGATAAGGGTTTTCTCAAACACTACCAATCCAAACTATTTTGCAAGACACAGTTCAGGTAGAAATTCAGGTATGCAAACAACATTGTTTTATTTTTTTAAACTACTCATCTGACTTAATTGTTTGCCTTGAGTGTATTTCAAGATTTTGGGGATGAAGAGGACTTAAGCTGGGACCCAACTCTTTGAGAACAAAGCAGTCAGTAGTTCTCAAACTGAAATAGGGAATTAATTTTCATCCTGGCCTGATATTGGTCCTCAATTATCATTTACCTTTGTGTTTCATAAGGAGCATAAGCAATTCAGCAAAGAATATCCAGAAAACATTGCTGGTCTTCACTGAGGCTGTATTTCATGCCGTCTGTAACAAGGACTTGGGAAAGCAGTGGGTTGCTCTCCTCCAGAGGATTGGCTTTCTATCACCCACTCTTTAGTTACTCATCAAAAGGATCAGTCATAACCAGCTTATATTTCCTCTGTGTGGAGGTTTCTTTGGACTTTTAAATGGAATACATGGTAGGATTAAATACTTGTGGTGAATACAGAAGGGTTCTAGAGGAGAGCCTAGGCCAGACAAGGTCAACAGGCAGCAGAGCAAACAACTGCTCTCTGTACTTATGAATCGCCCTTGCACCTCTGTGGATGCAAAACAAATACCATCATTGCCTCATCCCACAAAAACTTTTTTTTTTTAATAGTGGGACATTTTCTATATAAGCACAGGAGGAACCCATCAATTTGGCAAATGAGTTTCAATGCCCAAAGAAGATGAACGAACAAGAACTTGGTGGTGATGAAGTTGTCTCCCCATTCAGTTTGTTTTACGGTAGAGGTGACTGTAAGACACTGGCCACAAAACAGCCTGCAGATTTTACAGGGTGTCAGCTTGGGTCTCTGCAGGACAAAAAACTGCTGACTGTTGTCACACTTGAGTAAGAGAAGGACAGCAAAGACCCCCACTGAATTGAGCACCCAAATGTGACTGTCAGCAAGAGCTCATGGGACACACTGTCACCCAGCATGCTCTAGAGCCCATTTTGTCAACAGTTTTATCACTTAATATGCGTCCTCTTTAGGATCCTCTGTCTGCTCAAATATCTGAAAAATAAGTCCTGTAATCACTGTTTCACGTTCCCCAGGCATTTTACCATTTCTGCTCTTCCCAGAAGATGGTTTCTCCCATCAATTTGTCAGGAGTGTCAACATCCCACTCGCTTGGACAAACTTGGAGAAAGGAAACCAAATGCTCTGAAGTCCAGACCCCAAAAGTACTTTGCTTTCAAATGGGGATTTTTGGTTCAATTGAACCTCAGCTGAGGTACAGTTCTGCAGTTCTGTGGGATGAATCTGCCCTCTCATTCTCTCCCCTTTCACACACTCTCTTCACACATTTCACATCCTACAGTTTTTTCAAAACTCCCAAATCCCGCAACAGAGCTGGACGGCAAATGAATAGATGGATTTTATTTGAAAGTGCTGCTCACTCAGCAAATGCACCTCTCTCTGAAGAAAAATGCAAATTGCTTAACGCTGAGGAACAGCCTCATAGGCAGAGCTGCACATGAAAAATGAAAATCCTCCTGTAGGGAAAAAAAACCCCCTTCTGGGTAAGGAATAACTCTTGATCTTCATGATGGAGACAATGTTGGGAATTAAAGGGAAATGATTAAAAACTTCAGAATCACAATACAGTTTGATTCCATTTTTAATAACATGTATTTACCAATGTGCTATCAGCTTGGCAAATATTCAAGATCGCAAGGAAATTCAACTTTCATTTTGTTATTTGGCAGATTAAAAAAACAATTAAATTATGTACAAAACAGATGCACAGTATGCCTTGCTTGAAACTTAAGATTTAAAAAAAAATTATTTATAAGGATAGGGGCATGAAAATTTAATTTAATGTTCACCTTAGGTAATTTTGTGTCTTATTGTTCACAGCAATTACCATAAATCTACATATCAATAAGCGAGAACAGATGTCAGTTGTTACAAGTGCTTGCCAATCAGGCCTGTTAAAAAGTGACAGATGGATGGTGATAGAACATTCTCATAAGGCCTATTAGCACATTCACAGGAAATTTTTGTAGTGCTGCACAGTCACAGATGCAGTTCTGTGAAAACACGGGGAAATTTGAGAGCACGAGATTTACATTTTACAACTTCTTGTGCTGCCTCTGACACAAACTTTCATACAATGAAGTAATTTGCCTCGTTTCAGTCACTTCAGCTTTTCTCCTGTGATAACTGTAAATTTGGAATTATTGGATATTTGTAGAGGAGGGAACGGAGTCACAAGCCGTTCCTGAAGACTTCTTAGGCCTCATCAGCTCTTGGGTTTCTAAAACCATAATATAATCATATTAGGAAATAGCTGAGATTTGCTCACTGAACAAATTCCTAAAAAAGGAAGGCACCAGCTACATTTAGAGGCACCGTATGCATGGAGAGTTTCAAAGTCAGTGGTGATTATCAGAGCCAAATCTGATAGCTCATAAGCAGTTCCCACTGACTTGACTTCCTTTGCTTTGGAAATTTTATCCTTCTCAATTATTAGGATTTATTCCATCTGAATTAAATCCTGGCTGCAGCTTAAAAAATGTGGATGAAGGTAAAATTTATCATCTCCAGGCTAAAAAGCAACTATTTGCTAACACTGACATCAGCCATTTTGGATGCTGATGGTAAAATGTGTGGAAAGGTGTGGAGGGTGAGGCTATTCCAGCAATATTCTAAGAATTAAAATAGACAGGAGAGCTAAGTGCTACCTCCATCAATCCATACATATTCTGTGTATACTTTTAGAAAGCTGCTTAGCTGAATGGTGCTTGAGGTACCCTGACCAGTTACTGTTTGATTGAGCAAAGCCCTTAAAACAACTTTTAAGTCCACAGTTGATTCTGCTCTGTTTTTTAAGAGTATGTGCTTAAATCTGACCAGAGGTTCACAGAATCATAGAATGGTTTGAGTTGGAAGGGACCTTAAAGATCACCTAATTCCAATCCCCCTCGAGCCATGTTTTGACTTATGTAGGATTTCAGCCCATTTTCAGGTTATACATGCTCTAAACACATCCTGGCAAGAAGGATGCTTTTGTTAATGGAAACTTCTTCAGTCCTAGTTGGAAGGATTCATCTGATCTAACTTCGTCCAAAAAAAAGTTACTCACTCAGGCTCTTGCTATAGTCAAAGAAGAGAGAGGGGATAACGAAATCATCTGATCCTAAAAGAGAATCATAGAACCATTGACTCATAGAACATTTGAGTTGGAAAGGACCATAAAGACCATCTAGTTCCAACCCCCCTGCTATGGGCAGGGACACTTTCCATTAGTCCAGGTTGCTCCAAGCCCTGTCCAACCTGGCCTTGAACATTTCCAGGGATGGAGCATTCACAGCTCTCTGGGTCAGGGCCTCACCAACCTCACAGGGAAGGACTTCTTCCTAATATACATAATATTTTCCTAATATCCATAAAATAGATTAACCTCAGCCTTGGCAGGATGCATCGTTACCTGGGAGTGACTCCCTCTTCACTGACATTGCAGGGAGATGGGATGCCTGCTTTCCAAACTGCTGGGGTTCAGTTGGATGAATTCCATCCACACAGGGGCCAAGGCAATAAAAAGCACCCTCGCCCTCCATTTACTGATTATGGAAAGCCCACACAGAACTACAGATCTTGTGCCCTGACTTGGCCAAACATCCACGTCATGCACTTTCACCACCTGAATAAGCACGTCTCCCCAACTGCTTAGCACTGCTTTTTCCTCTCAAGGTGCCTCTCCTTCTCTGAGAAGGAGCAACGTGTGGATTGTGAACAGGCTCACTTGCTGCAAACTCTGTCTCTCCAAAAATGCTAGAGTTGTTTAATTTATTAGTTAAAAGAAGAAGAAAAAAACCTAATTTTGTGTGTTAAAATAACTAGGACTTTCAATGGAATTAGTGTTACAAAAGCTGAATGTTTTTGGTCCCTGAGGTCAGCATTTTCAAAACTAGTAGTTATCTTTAAGAAACAGCTATCTCCCTTGAGCTGGAAACAGTTTCTTGGTGACCTTTACTTTTAATATGATATCCCTAAAGAGGTCATAGCAGGAGAAATCCTCCTTCTGTATGGCTTTGCTGGAATGAAGCCATCCAAGAGTCAGAGGATATAAAGGATCCTTTGGCCAATGCAAAAGTATAGAGCTTTTGTGCAGATGGTCCCGGCTTCCAACTGGTCCCTCCAGATCCAACGAGCCAATCCAACAATTAGACGAAAATATTCAGAAAGCAGAACCTCACAGACTTTCTCTCATCCATCTGCTCCTACAGACTCTGCAACAGGAGGAAATATGGCTTGGGTAGACGAAGAAGGGTGGAATGGATTGAACAGGGCTCAGAAAAGGCCAGAAGTTCAACCCCAAACACAACCAAACTGTGAGAGAACTTGGACAGGACTGCAAAAAATATATACATTGGAAAAATATTAAAAGTCCCAGCTGCAGAGGGCTTAGGGATCTGAAAGACAAAGAAGAAAAGCCAGACCCATGGCTTCTCCTCCTGTTTAACTTCAGAAAGCAAGGTACACTGTCTATTCAATGAAATTAAGAGAAACCCTTTGTGTCTTTTATAAGTACTGTACATTTTTTTATGTCTTGAATGGTTACACATATGGAAACATTGTTGTATGAACCAATATTTGTTCCTGCCAAAACATTTGACATTAATGGACAATAGAAAATCTTCCTTGACCGTATATTGTTTAAATATTGAAAACATTGAAATATTTTCTACAATCATCCTAGCAATAGTAAATCTCCTGTTTACACCATCTGTGTAGTAATTCCTGAGCTCTTAAACAGGCAGGTTGGCTCAAATAACTGCAGCCTTTAGGACCTGCTCCAGCACCAGCCAAATTCAATGCAAACATTCAAGAAACATCAATCTCCTTTGAACTAAGCTTCCCAAGCAATTTGTATATATTTGAAGAAGGAAATTTTGTTTGCTTGAAAGGTTGCTAGTGTTTAATGTAGCTTGCATTGTCTTTTACAGTAAGACAACCAAATAACATAATGTAATTCATCTACATTATTAGCCTTCCCCAAAGACAAAGTGCAGGCTGGACACTGAGGCTCGTGAGAGGCACGTGAGAGGAAACATTGCCTTTAAATTAGCATTAGCAGGTATCAGAGGAGGGGAGGAAAAGTGAGGAAGTGCTCACTATGAAATATACACATAAGGATGGCATGTCCTTGCATGTTTTACACAGGACAATGAAGCAGACTTTGGCAAGGTAGAATTAGTGCCTGTAATCAAGACCAGGGGATTACTGTAATACCAAAGGCACCACTGCCAGCTCTCCCAGCTTTATTACCAGTCTCAATATATTACATTGTTTTCTTTGGCTTGACTCATGAAGTAGAATGATTTCATGAAAATCTCATTTTTCAATAGAAATGAGATAAAACTGAACTGGAGAATTAAGCATGGAACCTTAAATCTTGGAAAGCTAAATGGCAAGCTACAGCTTTTTGTCTCCCAAATTTTAGGATCTCAAATTTTCATTAAACCAGTTTCATGATTTGCTTGGACTTCACACAATGCTGAATATATAGCAGGGCCAGTGGGCTGCTACAGCAAGAACAGTGTTCACTTTTAGACCTGGTGTTGTGTGTTTAATGTCTGTATGTTAGAGAGTTCTTGAGAAAAATTCCCGTTTTTCTTTGGACTGTATTCCCAGCTTACAAAAAACAAACACACAAACGAAGAAACTACAATATTTTTCAATCACAAACGCCTAAAAATCCCACTCCTTTCACCAAAATCCAAGAGCCACTGCTTTTGCAACATAAGAACTACTTTAGCCAGACTGAGGCATGGCATTAGGGAAAGGGAATTTAAAACTCCACACTGAAGAGCAGTGTCTTTGCTCTGCTGGCAAAGAAAATTGCTTTGATTTAAGAAATAATATCACTGAGCATAGGAAATAACTCTTCACATGTGCAGCGGGATGTGTGCTGTGCCTCTTCTGTTCTGTACAGAGACAACACAAGCTTTAGCAGTACAAATAAACACTTGCAGATCCAAAGGGCCCTAATTTTGTTCAAGGGGGTGGCTGTATCAGAAGTCCTAATGTAGCAAACCGTGACTTCATCAAGATTTAAGCACAAAAGAGGTGATAGAGCCCTGACATGGAAGTAAGGGTGGAATTTCAATGGCTCGTGCGGCTTTTGATCAAACTTTTAGTGTCTGAATTACATGGTAAGCACACCCATCGACTTCAAGGATAAAAGTTGCACCCCTCAAACACGAAGTTCAAAGAACTTGAAAGCTGCAATGACGGACCTTCTTTAGCACCTCACTCAATTGTGTCTGGATTTTATTCCTCACTTTGAAATGTTATATTAGTAGGCAAACTATATGCAACATGGAATTACATATTAGATTCTTTTTTGTGAAATGAACCTGTACAGCTTAAGTCAAAAAACTTTAGGCCTTTATAAATGTTCAAAGATAGCTTCAGCTGGTAATGCAAGCTCTTGCTGCAGACACAGGAATACTTTCTATTCCTTCCATAAAACATAATATACAAATTGTTAATATCAGATGCACTGCATGACATAGTACTGCCTGATTTCCAAGGAGAGGATGTGAACTCTCAGTTCTAACAATGAAATAGTGCTTAGTCTTTGGCACTTTCATGTAGAGATGCAGCTTGGAGAACAATTTAGTATCACTAATTTTACCTTGAACATAAAGATTTAAGAGTCACATGTTTTGGGGAAAGAAGTAAACTTCAAGCTGTTTTGATAACATGAATGTGAGATATAAAATACATTTTTTTCCAAGAGAGACAGTCAGTCATCAAATTATCCCACAGAAGAGTGCATTAGCAATCGAATTTGCAGTTGAAAAAGTATGTCCCTTAAGTAACAATGATGTGCCGCTATGATTTCTTGAGATGACTTTCTTTTCGTCTCAAGACCCTATGATTTTCAGAGAATAAATCACATCCTGGATTGAAAGCCCATCCTGGAAATACTTGACTAAAATCCTTACTTTCAACAGAGTTATTGAAGACAAAGCTGAAACTACACTAACAGCGAGAAATAGGCAACAAAAACGTCTAAGGTGCACATAAGGCGATGAATACCACATTATTTTTCCTCAGTGTCCCAATTCTTTCATTTTGTAGACCTAACCAAATATCAAAACATTAAAACACAATCTTTGAGCTCAAAACCACTTCCAAAACTGCCAAGTATAAAACTGTGCTGAACTACTCTGTTCTGTTTATCATATTAAGATACATTATTTTGATGAAAAAAATGCTAGATTGCAAGTGTAACATAATAGAACCAGCAAGCACTGCCAGCAGGAAGGAAGAAGAGAGAATAATTCAGAGATATTGTCATCTGTAGGCCAATTTATATTGTCAGACAGTAGGTTCACATTATTCTCTGATGTCACTGCAATAATGGCATAATATAACGATTGAGCAAAGAATACCTGTGGGGTATAGCTATACAGTGTGGTATATATATACTTGTTAAAGTGTTTCAGGCTTTATTCAAAGCAGAACCAGAAGCAGCAAAAGACCAAGATTAAAAAAAGAATGAGAAATGGTGCTCATAAAGACTTCTGAATATTTTAGCCCTTGTTTTGTGATGATGAAGCAAGCGTAATGTTGTATTTCATTGATTCAGTGGGCTCATGATTAAAATAAACTAATGTAGCAATTTAGGGGTTTTGTGATTCTTTCTTTTTTTTTTCCTGTAAAAAGAAAAAAAAACCGCTTTTTAACAGTTCCTCACGGCAGGCATAATGTGCATCTGTGCTCTGATTTACTGCACATGCTGCCTTCTCTAGCATCATGTTAAGTTAGGATATCAGCATGGTAGGTCACACAGTGGGAATGACCTTTTGCTAATCACTACACATCAGTTACTACTGGCACACAGCTCATTACTAAGAAACCCTCCAACTAGCTGGCTTTCAAATCCGCTCACACTTTGATTCTCTTTCCCCCTTTTCTTTCTTTCTTTTTTTCCTCCAGACTAAAGATTATACTTTTACATAAAATCTCTGTTGTGCAATTTTGCCAACTAGGGTTCCAAAGTCAAAAAGGCACCCAGTTAATTTTCCGTGATTATAAAAGGAGCCTGAAAAGTCATACTGAAGGTAGGCCTGTAATCTTGGGTTTCATTAAAAAGGTCAGAACATTTTTCCTCACCACATATTATTAAAATGTTTGAGGGCTGCCATTAATTTGATTTTTCAGGACACAGAAATCTCACTGGAAATTAGAATGTAATCCTGCTGTTGCTTTCCTGACACTTTTCATAGGGCAGGATACGGCTGCAGGGACTAAGAGCTCTCCTGCAATTTACAATTGGTTACTTTGGCCAAATGGCAGGTGACTAATGCAAGACAAACTGTTTGCACAACCTGGGAGCACTGGGTTTAATTTCAGTTCTGAAAGAGGGGTGAAAGTGTTTCTATTGACGCTGAACCGTGAGCTGTTCCCTGCCAATACATCTGCCACATTTAATACGCAACATGCCCCCCACCCCCTGACAATGCGATTATTAGAGGTACAGAATTCAATAGCTTAAGAATACAAGACATAGCTGGAGCAAAATGAAAGGGCTTTTAACTCACCGGCCATTTGCTGAATGCCGCTGAAGGCACCCAAGTTACTGGAGGAAGTTGCTTGCTGCAGAAGCTGCAAATGAACAACACAACACAGCAATCTATCTAACAGTAATGTAACAAATGAAGATAAAACTAAAATGAGCTATCATTTCACATTTGGAATATTTCTGCTTTCCTTTACATTTATATAGTCTCTTGCTTCTGTCTGCTGTTGGAATGAACATCCCTAGAGTCAATGCTGTAAATCCATATTAATGTCTAATCTCTATTAAGAAACACAGAGACACAAGGGAAACTCAATAACATGGCTGCTTTAAAACAATTAATCAATTTATTCTTTTTAACAACCAGGTGTTAAATCTATTTAAACCAACATAGTGTGACTAATTACAACCCTCTGTAGTCTAGTAGTTACCATAACTCATCTCTGTCAATCATGGTCCATTCCTCCCCACCCCTGTGAATTCAGTTTTTTCTTTATTATCTTTATGAATCAAGCACACAGATATTCATTAGACTGGTATTTATATATATAGCAATTTAGCCTATCTCAGTATTAATTAGCCTACCTCAGTACTAACATATATTTTTAATTGCTGGGTAAATTGCTGTTTATATCACTATACCAAAGCATTGTATGCACGCAAATGATGTTATTTATACATACACAATACATATATATGGGCACATGTATTTCATAGACTCCTAGAACGGTTTGGGTTGGAAGAGATCTTAAGGATCATCCACTTCCAACTCCCAGGTCACAGCAAGGACACCTTCCACTAGACCAGGCTGCTCAAAGCCCCATCCAGCTTGGCCTTGAACAGTTCCAGGGATGGAGCAGCCTCAGCTTCTCTGGATGACCTGTACCACCCTCATAGGAAACAATTTCTTCTGAGCATCTAATCTAAACCTGCCGTCTCTCAGTTTAAAATAATTATTCCTTGTCCTGTCACTAAATGCTCCTGTAAAAAGGCCCTCTCTAGCTTTCTCGGAGGCCCCCTTCAGGTATGGAAAACTCTAAGGTCCCAGAGGCTTCTCTTTTCCAGGCTGAACAGCTTCAACTCTTTCAGCTCTCTCTCCATAGTGGAGGTGCTTCAGCCCTCTGATCACCTTTGTGGCCTCCTCTGGATTCACTCGAACGTGTCCATGTTTTTCCTGTACTGGAGGCTCCAGAGCTGGATCCAGCACTGCAGGTGGGGTCTCACCAGAGCAGAGCAGAGGGACAGAACCTCCTCCCTTGACCTGCCGCCCACGGTGCTGGGGATGCAGCCCAGGACATGTTTGGCTTTCTGGGCTGGAAGTGCACATTGACAAGTCATGTTAAGCTTCTCATCCACCAACACTTCCAAGTTCTCCTCAGGGCTGCTCTCGATTCATTCTCTTGTGCTTGGGATTGCCCTGATCCAGGGTCAGGACCTTGCACTTGGCCTTGCACTTCGTGAGGTTCTATTTGTCTTACTTGGAACCATGAGGAACCCCCAAGTTATCCAAAAGCTCCTCAACCAGACCTCTGAACTCCAGAGCCACAAAAGGCAGTGGCTCCCTCTCAGCTGCGATGAAGGGGAGCCTCTCTTGGCCATCCAGGGCCTAAGACACGTGGCTGTGGATTTCAGATTTTCCAGCAGGGACAGCAGCTACCAGCTTCTCATCTTACAAATGGACCAAGGAAAATACCATTTTAAATTTATGGCTTTTCCTGGCCACCTTCACTTTCTGTGTGAGGGGATATGAACCATGCATGTTTAGCATTGACAGGACCACGTATTAAAGCAAAAGCCATTTCCAAATGAAAATGTGGAAATTTGCTGATTGAACCACAATATTCTAGCTTAGAGGCCGCACCATATGGATATAGCCCCCACAGTATTCAGTTGCCTATCTGTCCTCCCCTAAGGAAGAACTTAAATTTTATTCCAGCTGTAAAAACCAGACTAACATTCAAAACCCCCCATTAAAACTAATGGAATCAAATTTTATTTATGGCAGAGGGGTTGGAACTAGATGATCTTTAAGGTCCCTTCTAACCCAAGCCTTTCTATGAATCTATGATTTGTTTTGTAGCAAAAGGATACTTTAAATATTTGCCTTTGACAGCACGGGCACATCTTCAAAAGCTTATTCAGATTCTATTCTTTGTTATTTATTTTTAGGCCACATGATAAACACACCCAGAAGAAGACACACTGTGTTTCCTGGACAATTTAGCAGTGCAGGGAGTTTACTAGAACTGATTTACCATGGTCCTAAAATAACTACAGTATAATACAGCCACCGCCTCTGAAGTGAACTTACAGCTAGATATTGTGGTGTGAGTCCTCCAAGACCTGTGAGGTTTCCCCAAGTGGCAGTATTGAGCTGCTGCATCTGCTGAGCCAACTGCTGCTGCAAACGCCGCTGCTCCTTGTCCTTTTGGGTGTCAGCAAACTTCACCACGATTGGCGAAGAGCAGCCCTGTGGTTGGACAGATCGGGAAAGACAGAAGGGTTAAATCACACCAGGTCACCCTCACCTTGTGAGCTCAGCCATGTCCTGTAGGGCCACTGGCACTGGCACTGGCACAATGACATCGCTCACCCTCTCTTTGTGACTGGCATGTGTAGGACCACAAGGACTAAGATTTTCATGTTCTTAGGAAAAGAGGCTATGGAGAAATTATTGATTCCCCAGCTCTTTTTATAAAGCACCTTTCCTCAGGCTCTCTTTTCCTTCCAGCTATCAAAATTGCTGCCAGAGACAGCAAAGCGTACCAGTCCTCTTTAATTAAGCTTCACAGCTGATGAGATGGACGTGATGCTTTGTCTGCAGTCTGTTTTCGAGGCATCGCCAAAGGGAGAGGTGTCCAACCTCTGCGCTGCCAGGGACCACACAGCCAACATCGCCCTGCCACTGCGGTCTGGCTGTGCCGTCACGCTCGGTGCAGCTGGCGTGTGCCCCCTAAATAGACTGGGAGCAGCAGATTTACCTCAGCGCCCACCATCAGCGAGGCACCGGCCCTGTTCACACCAAGGACCCCCGGTCAATTCACCCACCTGCGGTCCGCTCCCAGGCACGCTTTGTATCAAGCACCCTTGAGATGTGAACAAAGGGCAGGATGCAGACCGAAAGGGACTAGTTCTGGCGATGGCAGCCCATTCCTGATTGCCACCATTTCTTCTATTGCTTCTATCAGCCTCTTGTTACATGGTATGGCAAGGCTGTAAGATGCCTTAGGAAATAGGGAAGCTGTAGAAAGAGCTAGAGGTCTGGTCTGCAGCCTACTCCTCACCCATGGCTGAGGGACCCTTGGGAAGAAGTTGAAGGTCACAGACCAAATGGACTTTTGAGGTAAACTGGAATTTCCTTAGGACTTCAAATTGGCCATTCCTGGGCAAAGTCACTGAGAGAATGAGACGTGATTACGAAAGATGTCTCTGTTGATTTCTCTCTGTTTCTTTTCCCTGCTAAGAAATGTTTCATATTTTAACCTTTCAAGTCTTCATTTTTTTCAGATCAAGAAAGAAAACTATATACTGCAATGATGCAGTTCTTCAAATTAATTCAAGCATTTTGTGAGTCATTGGAACTGTCAATCCATTTCATACTGCGTTTCAACTTCACAGCATTCAATGAATAACTTCCCTTGCCATGCTTTGTTATACTAATTTCTTGTCTAACTTCAATCTGAACACAATGGCAGGAGTGATAAGTGACTCAAGTCCAAGAAACACAGCAGTGCTCTAGCCAGAGTGTATAGCGTGGGATGCAGAGCAGGGTTATACTTCACCTACTCTTCCCATGGCTGCTCTCACAACACTCTGAACATCTTCAGAAAAGTTCCTGTCCTCAATTATTTACAAAAAGCAGCCATGTACCTTTTCTCTGAAGAACCTCACACCAGGACAAGTGATAAAAATATTCACAATCATCAGATGAAATGATGAAATAAACCACAATAATAATAACAATAACAACAATAATAATAATATCTCATATAAAGATCTCCCATCAACACTGTTCCTTTAGAATTATCTTAGAAAATGATCACTTGTGGTTTATTATTCCACATCAAATTCTTTTCCTGTGTGTTTCATTGTAAAAATGTCTTTCAGTGTTTCAGTGAGGAAGAAAGAAGATACATAACACTCCAGCAATCAAATAAAGATTATGAAGGAGTCAGCTTGTTACACAATTACCTCTCTCTAGTGATTTTTATACTAATATTAAAAATAAGATCATTAAGAAAAAAAGAAGAAAGAAAAAGGAGCCAGGGGGTAGAGGATGTGAGAGAGATTTTTCTGGTTTTGCTAATAAAAAAAAAAGGAAGCTCTTTCTATCTAATACAGGGTTTGGTAACACTGGGCTAAGAACAACTGGAATTTACTGCCTTCTGCCTGGATGTACAAGAGAATCAAGTCTATTTCCAAAGAAACAGAAATGAGTATCAAAGGAAGAAATATTATATGGTTATTCTAGTTTTCAGTTCAGTAGTTCAGCATTCAACACTACAGCTGACATATTTATGAATGCTTAAATGTCAGTAAATTGTATAAAAACAATATCTCTGCAATTTATGAATCTATAATTCATTTTTTCACCGCCTGCTCTATATTTCATCACTTCATCATTTTCAAGAAAGCAAACATTCTGAAGACTGAGATTATATCTAGCAAGTGGCTCTATATGAGAAAAGGGTTGTTATTGCTGCATCAAATTTACTCTATGATAACAAATTAGTGTCTTCGACTGGTGCTGCATTTGATTGGCTTAAACAAACAAAAAAAAGAACTCCATAGAAAAGAAACAGAAGAGCAAACACTTTAGAGCAGCAATTATATTTTAAAAATCAGTTGATTTAACCAGGTCAGTAAGTCAGGTGGAAAGAGCAGTAAAAGAATGCATTATTCTAAGAGATGTGTTCATCTGGACTTAACATCCCCATTGCTCTTTCTTAGCCCTCTTTGAGAATTCATCTTGGTCAATGACGCATGCTAAAGAACTGAAAATAATAAAATAGGAAAAAAAATCTGTAGTAATTGGGTTGCAATGCAATTGTGTACTACATATCTTCCCCTAAGCCCACTTTTGTCTGCAAAAGAGCAAGAAGCCAAAGTGTCCAAGGATGACTGTTTCAGGCTGAGGGTTGACATGTAACACTAGTCAACCCAATTTAACTTTTCACTAGAAGAGTATTGGCAAACGTGAGCAAATGGGTTTTTTTTTGCCTACAGGGTGTTTTCTGTATTATGCACTTCCATTTTCTAGCTTGAGGGGAAGCTTCCAGCACACATACAAGGTGCATCTGCCTTCCTCATTCAATGGCTTCATATTTCCATGCCATTCAGTGCCATTTTCTCCCCAACAGCTGGTGCTGCCTTCATATTTTTCTGTGTGTTGTTGGGTTGAGTCCCTCCTCCATGGAGTGGGAGGTTGTATGGCTTCTTTCCAAGAAGGGACTCAGCCTGAGCTCAACTGACGCAAAGACCCAGATGTTCAAAGTGCGAAATATTTGGAATTGCTTTGCCACTTTGGGGATCTCATTGATGATGTCTGTAAAGGTGTTGAGAAGGATTCTGATCCAAGGGTAACTATTCTACAGAACTAATCTCATTAAGAGTATCCCGTCAAAATGCAGCCCCTTTTGGAGTGCCACATAAAACAGAAGAGTGGGAGAATTGTCTGGGAGGTGTTATGTCTTTATTTTACCATCTTAAAGGCATCATTCGGAAGTAGAGCTGTGTAAAATTCATTTTGCTAGACAGAAAAATACATTAAAACACATGGAAAATATAGGTAAAACACAGTATTACCAATAAACATTTCCTTTTTACTTGGAATCAAACCCAGCAAAACATACAGATCGGAATTAATGGAGCAGTGCATGGCAGACAAATTACTACAGGTATTATTCCAGAGACTCAAAGAGGCAGTTTTTTCACAATAAACTGTCAGACTGCATAGACTGTATAACAGCAGCTTTCTAGTAAAGATAATTTCATTTATTCTCATCTCATTGGCAGATTCTCAACTAAAACTGTATACCCAGGGTCTAAAAATGCATTGCACTGAAAAGAAAACACATTGATTATAAAAGAAGCTCAACCAAATTCAAACGTGATGTTTGGAAAGACAATAGCTTTGCAATGCTGATATCATTACTTGTACTATACAGGAAACAGTTAGTGACATTTTCATGCACTGGCTTGAATTTTATCTTCTCCTCCTCCTTGTTCTCTGTCCACCCTCCCACCCCTGGTCTCCCCCCTTGGCTCGTTACACAAAGCAGCTCAACGACATGACGCAATAATGATTGTTTAGCACCCAGCATGCTTTGGGAGACTAGAGCATTGCAAAGGAAAATCACTGAGAGAAAAAAAAAAAAAAATTGAAAGGTCCTGGTGGAAAAAGAAATTAAAAAAAAAAAAAAAAAAAGAAACAAGTGCACATAACATCAATGTCACCTCTGAGAAAAATCATCACTACACGAAGATACAGTATACATAATACAGTATAACATGCACTCTCCAATGATAAGCTAGAAGATCCAGAGTAAGTAAAGATTTCATACTTGTGCGGTTTTTTGTGCAAAATTCTGAAAGACCATGACAAAAATCACAGACTGAAAAAAGTTTTGAGATTGCCAGACAAGCTGTGGCATTCAATAACCACTCCAATGACCAGATCATTAACTAGCAGCTAAAGTCACATTAAGTGAACCAGTTTAAAGTTTTGAGTTGCTCATGATGATAAAATATGAGGCCATAGAGGCAGTTTGGAAGGGAATGAAGAGTGTTGCTTATGATGGGCCAGCCACGATGGTGCTCTGCAGGAAGTGCCACACTCCAATATGTTCTGTCATCATTAGCATTTTTATTGGCTACATGAAGAAGGCGAAATCATATTAACTTAAAAAGAGATTCTATTTGCAGAAAAACACATGCACTAGTAACTCAGTGTGGCCATGTTAAACCTCTTGAGCTTTTTCTCAGAGCAGTGCAAACCACAACACTTAGAAATCTATTTAAAAGAAGCTAAGATTTTTCTTTTGGGGGAACGTGTGTTAAATATAATAGAGGTAATTTACTCATCAGAGAGATACTCTGAGTACGAATGAGGAGTGGTATTCACAACATTTTTATTTTCAGCTGAATGCCACTGAAAACAGGATTGAGAGCTGTGTTTGGATACCACACAGCAGCCTTACTGTGCTCTTTCAGGTGATTGAGAAAAATCACGCTTCACGAAGACAGCTAGAGTGAACTGGTAAAAAATTTAAATCTGTGATTGTCATGTGTCTGATCTGATCCAGGAGAGCATGGCTTTACCATTCGCAATCATTTGCACAAAGAAAACAAAGAAAGGGCAAATGATACAGTACTGTACCTCCATGGTCTGAGACTGGTGCATGGCTTTGATTGCATTCTGTGCCATTGCCCTTGTAGAAAATGTGACAAACGCACAGCCTGTGGGAACAAGGGGACAGGGAGCAGGAAAGACAAAAAACAACAAGACAAAAGGGTTGGACGCTTGTTAAACCAACACAGTCTACGAGAACGGCCACAAGACGACACTGTTCTCAGTAGTACATAAAAATAAACAACTTCTCTAGTTTATTTATTGACAGTGCTGACTTGCTAATCTGACCATCGAAGAAAGAAAAAAAATTAGGTGGGGATGGGTGACAAGAAGGTTTTTATTTAATTTTTTGGTTTGTTTTGGTTTGTTTTTCTTTCTTTCTTTGTTTTGTTTTATTACTGTTTTTGTTCTTTAGCCACAGGGTTTGAAATAAATAAGGCTTTTATGTAGCCATAGTTAAATCTATTCAGAACATGCATTAACAATTGCTTGCTCTGGCTTTTGTGTAGGTAAACTGTGGATAGTGAATAAATGTCAGCATCACCGACAGCTGAACTGAGAATTTAATAAAGGGGTCCATAGCATCACAAATTACTGTGATGCACCAAGAATGATCATACAAATAAGAATGAGAAAAACTCCACCGTGTAGCCTGTGACTGTGTGTGAAAAGACTCAGACAAAATTCAGTAATGTAGGTGAAATCTCAACATTTAAGAAAATAACATATTAAAAATAAAAATCCTTATGGTTTTTGTTTCTCCGAGTCCTACATACAAGTATAATTCTTTGAGCTGTGAAAGCTACCACCAGCTTGAACAATTCTGAAGCTATGCATGAATAACTGAAAAATCACTCTTTTTTTCCCCTCTTCAGCCTTTAAAATCATAATGAAAAGCCAGTAGGCTAATTCCTGGGCTATTTTTCCACCCTTTTACTATTGTCAGCCATACCTACACTGGGCATGGTGCAGGTCAACGTTTTTAGTGCATGACTCACTGCCCTTTTGCCTAATAAAAACATTTCCTCCTGAGATTTACATTTTATTCTTCATGCACCCTTGGGCATCTTAAAGAAAAAGACTGTGAAATTAATGCAGATTCAGGCTGATTTTGTAATAATACCATGGCACACTAAAAGCTTAGCTAAAGCAACACAGACTTATTTCACTTGTGATCTCTAATGACTTTAAAAGTGCATTGATTTTCAGCTCCCTTAGCCTTGCACAGTTTGAACTTAGGTTTCAGAGAATAATTTAGTGTTCCACTCAATTTCCTCAAAACATTATTATTATTACTACTTAAAAGATTTCCAAATGAAGCAGATCTAAGCACTGAGAGGCTAAAGCATATTGTCATTTTAGAGCTAATGCATGAAAGCTACATTCTGGCATCAAAAATACAATATTGTTGCCCCTGTGGCCAATGGGCAAAATAAACTATTTTGCGATCCAGCAAGCAACAGATTGTTTGGTTTACGCAAATCAATTTGAGGCATAGAATACCTTTTCTTTTTAGTTCTGTGGGTACCTGGTAAGATTATCAAGTCAAGACTGTATTCACATTTTAATCAAACAACAGTAAGAGAAAGCAATGCCTGATCATTACCCAAAAGCACTACATCTAGTCATGAAAATAAAGTCAATGCATTTTTGCATCATGTGGTATTTTTTTTTTTCTCTTTAATGTAAAGGCCCTTGATTCAAGAGAACCTAAGCTGGCTTATGTACCTCTGGCTGATAGATGAGCATCATAAAATCAGAAATCAGAATGCTTTCACCCGAACTTCACCGCAGCATTGTGACTCTCTGTATTTCTTAGGTAACAAAACAGCTGATGATGTCTCACTACTGTTTAGCCTCACTACATGTTGCTATACTAGTCTTGTTCAGCAACAAATTTCTGTCAAAGAATATGATGTAACAAACCAGCTTTCTGTACAGCAACCTAAACAAAATGTGCAGTAGAAGGGTAAATAAACTACAGTACTTCTGCTAGATTCCATCGTGCTGCGTACACTAAAATTAAAGAGACACAAATTTACCATCAGTCTCAAAGTAATCTCTCTTAATACCATTTCTGTTATTAACATTAACAGAGGAAATAACACCAAGGGTTTTCTTTTCTTGTTTTGCAAATGCAGTTGGGGATGAGCACAAATAGAGTTATAGTGGAGGGCAGGCAAGGAACCTCATGCAGAGCCTTGAATAATATTGTTGATAACGGTCAAGAAACTGCTTCATTCACTTCTTTGGCTCTCACTATCCAGGAGTGTGTATTATAGTGACAATTACTGAATGGAGGTTTCAAATGCATGAGAAGCATGTAAAATGTCAACAAAAATCAATAAGACACAGTTTATGCATTTATCACAATTTCTCCCCAGCAGTTCTGCTGTAAGTAACTTACTGAGAGATGTTGCAATTAGCAGGTCTCAAAAGCAGTGTGAATCAGCAGAGAAATAAGGCTGCATTCCTCTCAAGATAAAGCAGACCCCCTTCCCTCCCTTAAGCTTTCTCTCTTTTTAACCACAGGGCTCAGCTGTTGGGTACTTTCAGCACCCAACACCACTGCAAAGCCTTCCTCCTCACTCCTCAGCCCAAAACCATTTGCATGGGTCTCGTTGCCTTTGTCATGGAGCAAAAAGACCTTTGTAGCAGATCTCTGTACCAATTTGAAAGAAACTTGTTCTTTGGGCAAGGGGAATGCCTGATGAATGAGGTTATGCAGCTTGAATATGAGCATTTGGAAGCAGCATTCCACAGAGAGGATAGGACTGCATTTTAATTAGGGTTTGCCAGCCAGAGGCTACAAGGTTAGGTCCCCTTGTTATCTCCATTCAGCAGGCCATTTCCCACCGATGGACAGTGGCCATTTGCACGGCAAATTTCCAATTTACCTCAATAACATAGCAAAAATTCAGTAGACAATTTTATTTCTAAATTATTTGAAAACCCAGACTTTAAGAGGTTGCCAATAAATGTCCCAATTAAACATTTGTTAATTTACCCATCTTTCCAGACATTGCTACATGTATTCACATTCAAGGGTTATTTTTCAGCTACCAAACCTGGACACTCACACACAACATCTATATATTTATTATGAGTGCATATGTATTTTATTATGCGTGGAATATGGAATCCTATATATTTTGTGTGAACTGTGGAGTCCTTTCCTTCATGACCAGACTGCCACACCGGAGCGAAGCTAAGCCTATGTCATAAGATTTGGTCTATTTAACTCAATCACTTTGCATTTATAATTTAGGTGTTCAGAAAAGCTGTTCTTCTGAAATGCTTGTATTTATTGCCATGGCCAATGGCAGGACCTTGATTTTCCTCTGTGGGGCACAAATGCACTCGAAGAGGATGGTTTTGTTGGGCACCTAGAATTTAATCAAAAGTTGGTGTCCAAGGACACTGGATTTCATTTATTTATGATTCTGAAGGGTTGGGAAAACCCTTTCCAGCACACTCTCACTCACTGTATCACATGGGTGCAGGTGGTCTTTTGGGAACACACTGCCAGCTTTAGGACCGTAAATCACAATTATAAGAGGACAGGACTAATCAGATTTCATGCCTCATGGTGCAAGGAAACAAGAAAGATTTTTGTAGCCTCTTACCTCATCCTATGAAACATGGCATTGATTGGCATGCAATGGACCGAGGTCTTCTGGACCCATAGCTACAAGCAAACTATTCCTGTTCTACCCCACTGAATCCTGATATTCAATTATTCCCTTCTTACTGGAGCTATCGAGTTCTCTGGGAAGGAAAATATGGAGAGGGGGATATTTCTATAGCTAATGCCTTGAAATAACTTCATTTTGTACAACCAGCTACCTAGCTACACCAAAAAATAGATTGTTTTGTAAAAACAGCCAACCTGCAAGACACCTCGCACTTATTTATCAGCTCTGGTTTCAAAACGTCAGGGATCACTGACAGAAAGAAAAGCGGAGGGAGAAAGAAGATGTAAGAGTTTTAGCTGCTTCTCCAAGGCTGCCTTCTCACCACCTACAGCAGATAAATGAGTGACTGGGGAAAGGCTGCTGGAAGTAATTTCCTCCAGCAGGCAGAACTGGAGTAAGGCACCCAGCCCTGGCATAGTAGAAATTTTGGAGCACATTATCACATCTGCCACGTTGGCTGAGAGAACATCTAAACTCACAGGGTTGCTCCTTACCCCTCTCCCACAACAAAACAAAAGAGAATTTTGAAAAAGCAGTGAAATGTGATAGGCCTCCTCCTTGATCCTGGCCATCCCAGAACTAGGGCTTGCTGCTTGAGTGACTGAATGTTTGAAATATTTAAAAAAGCTCAGCTCTGCCCCATTTCAACTCCTGCTTCATGTGATTCTTCTCATCTCAGGTTTTCCTAGACTGTTGAGAAACATTCAGTCATCAGTTCTTGCACAGCCTAACCCAAGATCAATACCTGCAAGCTGCAAGTGAAGTAGAACATTTTTACATATGGAAGCCTCAGCTAAGGTTTATACCTACGCAGGAAAGCTCCCTCATGAAACCACCGTTGTCTACCAAAGGTTTTAAAGTGAGGCCAAAGGGAGATGCAAAATGCAGAGACATTGTTTGGAAGTCTAAAAACATGTTTTTTACACAGAAGAAGACTCAAGAGATTTTCAAAGCCACCCAAGCAACCGCAGTGCTGCGAGTGGTGGCTGCGCAGCTGGTGCTGTAATGGCTGCCCCAGAGCTTCCAAGTACACTGTAAACAAAGTTTTTCTTCAATTTCTGTGAAGAAACAAAAGTGAAAAGCTGCCAGATACTCCTGCAAGGAGTAGTTGGGATCCTCTGAGATGAAAGCTTCTATTTAAAGAGAAGATAAGGCTTGAATAAAAAGCTATGGAAATTGAAGTGTGATAAAAATAAGCTCTAGTTGGGTTAAAATGTTTCTAGCTGAGATTGCAAAGTAGACTTTTCCTTTTCTACCCTGTGCTAATACAGCCCAGTCTGAAGGAAGGAACATCCTGGAAAACAGCCTTCTAATGAAGACATCACACAAAAATCTGTCTTGGTGGTTAAAATACATTTCATCTACAAACTAAATTGTACATCAAATTGTTTACTGTAGTGATACTTGGTTGTTAAGTATTACCTAAGACACACAATGACACGTCTGAGACCAAGTCCAACAATTCAGTCTAAAGAAAATAATTTGAAAAAGCCACAGTGAAGCTCTTCAGTTTATGCATATCAGGCACATAAAGGTAACAAGAGGCACGTCCTGTAACCATGCCTCAGCTCTTCAGCTCTACTGACTTGACTATTGACTGGATGACACGTTGTAGATTTTAAATTTCCTGAAGTTCATGGTTCCCTCAAAGCATTTCTAATTGGACATTCAATTACCCACCCTGCAAAGTACAGATCTCAGTAGGTGGAATTTACACAAACCCGGAATTAAATGGGTACCAAAGACCACATTCTCTAACTGTGCCTCGATGATCTTCTTGTTGGAATAAAGCCCCTTGCAAATTATTTCATTTCAGGCTTCCCTCTTGGGAGGGATTGCTGCAAAACTGCAGTAATGGAAATCTGAGATGTAGTTACTGGCCAAAGGCCAGCAGAGACATTGGTCAGTTGGATGCGTTTCTTCCCTCCCAGCTGCAAAAGAGCTTCAGCAAGGGAAAACAAAATTAAATGTGCCATAGTGATTGGAAAAAATGAAAATGTTACCACATTGCAGCAAAGGGAATAAGGCACTGAGGTACTTCTGAAGAGCTATTAAAAATACAGCACTTCCACTGTCCTCGTTTCCCACCACTTACTGATATACAATTCAGAAGGTGACCCCTAATCTAGGGTGTTCCCATAGCTGGCACTTCATGTTAGTTTAGCTCAGAAGGGAGCAGTAAATATTCAGAGGAAAAAAAAAACCCCAGCATAAAAGTCTCCTCACCTATCCTTCCCTGCAATTAATTGGGATGCAAATACTAATTTTCTTTTACTAATTCATCAAGAAAACCCTTGAATCTCAAAGTTCTGAATGGATTTTCAAGAAATTAAATTGCCTGACCATGGTGTAACTTGCTATTCCATTTCTAACCTGCTCTTAAAGCAAAGAAAGAATGAAAAAAACAATCCTTGTAATCAATGTCTGCAGAAATGTTCACTCGTCCCATGTGCCTGGTGATGTTTTGTTAAAAAAATCATACAATTAGGAGCGTAGAAGATGTAGAAAAATGTATTTTGAGCTTTTTCACAATTTTTATGGTATAGCCAACTCTCTCTACATGTTATTAGCAGGTTTTTTCAGTGCATGCTATTAACCCAGTTGACTTCTTTCTGGTATCTGATATATAAATCTGCACTTAGCAATACAGCAGAATAATTTGCTATGTGGTGCTCCTGTGATAAGGATAAGAGGATTTTTTTTATCATCATTATGGATGGTAATAATTCCTAGAGTGATACAGAGATATTGATCCACTGATCTAAAAAAAAGCATTTTACAAAGGCAGAGGAGCATCACTACCCTTACTTTAAGCACCCGGAGAACAGAGATGATTGAGTGACCAACTCACCTATGGTCAATACAACACATCAGTGGTACAGCTACAAATCAAACTTGGGTATTTCTGGCTATTTTTGCACACTCAGCTCTCATTGCCTGGCTGTTTGTGTTGGCATCTGTGGTCATGCAGACATTACATAGTGCTGGGAGTCAGGAGGTCTGAAAGTTTCCTTAAGCTGTTTACAATAAGTGATTTAAAATCTTAATCATCTGCGGCAGTTCACTTCTGCTTTTTCATGATAATGAAGCTTAGCACATGATATCACAATCATGAATTTTTGTAAAGCATACTTAGCTCTTCAGAAAAAGTGCTGGATTAAACAACCCTGCAGGCTGAATTCTTCTCTCTGAATAATGAATATCGTACAGGCAGTGGCAAGCTTCTTTAGATAGTCCCATGAACCCTGCTCAAGAGGTGGCCAGCCTCCATGGCTGTTGGCTATCCCTGGTTTCTTTATCTCTACTACCAACAGGGTATTTTTATTTTTTAATACTTTTCACAGCTAGGAATTACTCGCTGCCAGCCAGCTAATTTCACAGGGACTATCCCAGAGCCTTTGGAAGGCAATGCCTTTTGGTTGCTGCCTATTCTTGTAGCTGATCAAAATATAGCAAGTTACAGGTATAAACAATGGTTATTTTTTAGGTGCAGGAGCGAGTAACAATGGGAGAAAGCATGACTCAAGCTAAAAACTCCCTCAGTTTCTTTAAAATTCTCTACCAATGGAGCTCTGTATCATTACTTTAGTCTCATCTTACAGCTGAGTTTCAAACAGCTGACAATAGGAATTTTGAGTGGAAAAGGTGATGGTCTGTTATCAATAGTGACAGCAATGGGTGCAACTTTATTAAAGTTCTGTCAACTCTTGGTTAGGAACTACAACAGAAAGAACGAGTTCTGTCTCTCTCCCCCTCTCCCTTTATCATAGCACTTACATCACACTCATTACAAAGTGTTAAATTTCCCCTTGATGCCACAGGATGGGATTTCTCCTTGCTACTGGAGCCCATGTGGTACAGTGCAACCCTAATCCTGCCTATGAGTTGAGAGCAGATTGTTACCCTACCAGTGGTAAGGTTGCTGTTGTAGTGTAGACATGGGCTAAAACAAAAGTCAGCTGAAACCTTTTCAGTCTTTACTAAGTAAAAAAAAAAAACCAAACCAAACCCAGTACAAACCAAAACTGTTCTACTGAGCAGTGTAACCTGGAGCTATTCCTTGCAACTATCTGCTGGTAATGCAGATTATTTGCCTGAACCTTTTAAGAGAGCTCAAAAGCTGGCATAAATACCAAGGAAGATACTTTTCAAGCTCTTTTCATCTGAGATACCATGATGTGCACTTGTTATGCAATTGAAAAGAGATGCCAAACAGAGTTTACTGGACCACATTTCCATCTCACTGCTGTGAGCACTGAACTGAGCTCCTGAAGGCTCTGGCATGGAAAGGTCAGTGTTTTCCTCAGACAGTGACTATTTTTCATTTACCCCTCTGCCTCTAGGAGGAAAGTACATCCAGACAGGCGCTGAGAAAACAAATACTGTTTGTGGCAAAGGGAATTAACATCTTGGAAATGGTAACATGAATTAAAATTCATTAAGAATTGGAACTCTTTACAAAGATTTAACAGTGTAAGTCCTCCCTCCTGAAGCAGTTTTTCACCTTGTGCTTTTTCAGTCAAGCTCCCTCCTCTGCAGATGTCCCTCAGCACTTTTCATTTCAACTGCAATACCAACCATTTTCCCAATGCTTTGTCTTATCTCATGGAGTGGTGGTTTTCTGAAGCTGATAAAAATCTGCCTGAAAACCTGGTTGGTGCAGCCAAACTCATTTTAAAGTGTGAACATGGGTGTGTAGAAAGCAATTCGAGTTTAACAAGGCATGAGGCATGAGGGCATGATAGAATATCAGTCGTGATTGTGACCAAAATGAACCCAAGTAGCACAGAGGATGCAGCTCTGCTGTGGTTACTGGTGTGTGACCTACCTGGACTGAGATCTTCAGTCTCCAGCAGGAGAGAACAGCACATTAACTCTACAGCTGTGCTGGCCAGCACACAACACTGCCCTGCCTGATACATTGGAGACGTCGCTCAGGAATCTCAGCTCCTGATTGTCGTGAGATTGCTGTTCGTAGCAGAACAAAACTACCCCACCAACCTCACTTACTCTGTTGGATTTCATAATTAGCTTTTCTATGCTCCTACTAAACCCAGTCTGTTGAATAAAAGCAAGCATGCAGTGGGATTTTTATGGATCCCAGGAAAGATCCATTTCTTTGTTGGGTGATGCTGACAAGTCAATTAAATCTTTTTTGGGGCTCAAAACATCTGATGCTCAGATCTTGCTATTTCAGCAGTTAATTAGCTCCTTTCCCACTTGTGTCTTCCATCATCCCTTCCCTGTGCTGCTTACACAATGAAATCAGTGAAAATCAGAAATGCTTATTTTGCCTCAGTGTTGGGTCTAGAAAGATAATGGCAACACTCGACTCCATCAGTAAACATTCCTTACTGAGCTGCAGGAACCAACCTCAGACTCTGCCCTAATCTTCCCCAAGGCAAAAACCATGATCATGAGGCTCTTCTTGCCTGAAGGGCCTGCTGCATCCCAGCCCCAAAAGTTTGGGGATCACAAAGCATAAATATGCATAATTTTCTTGGGGCTCCCTATTTATTGTCAGAGCGGCTTTTCAACAAGTCATTATTCAGAAGTACTACAGTAAGTGCTTTCAAGAAGTGCCATGAAATATAGGAATACCTGCACTTCCTTTGCTGAAATGTATAGGTGTTTTATAGAAACTGGGCTGCCCACAAAACAAAAAACCCCATGCACAAATTGTTGCACAAATTCTGTGGATCCTATTGCCTACTAGAAACAAGTAGATCCAAAAGTAAAGAAAAAAAATTCTAAATCTATACCCATATCTATATGCAAAATGGGCACTATTACTTTTTTCTATGCCTTTTGAAAATGTAATAAAATGCATAAACTGTGCTTTCTATGTATTTGTTTTTTTCTGTAGATGTGATGTTTTTCACAGCTCCACAATGAAAATTACTTATTCCCTGTTCCATTAAATGTCTGTGGCAGGTACCACAGCATCATCCTGCACTGAGAGATGGGACTATCCCAATTTCCTTTTCCACTCAACAACCCCTGGCACTGATGTTTTGAGAAGGTTCATGCTCTGAGAATAAATTCAGGTCCATATACCATGGAGTTAATATGTAGTCTGGGTCATCAAGATACAATTATCTTTCTTTTCAATAGGTTTTCAGAAGGTCTTTCCCTAAAAGGTACTTTTGCACTCGAAAGGGATCACTGGCTATTGAAGTCTGCGCTGCTTTCATTTCCAAGTTCAGGCTGGCCACCTGACTACTCATGATGGTCATGTTTAACACCTCCGCCCTGGTTTTTGGGTTGTGGTAGAGGCACAAGATTTAAAAGCTCTTTTTACAAACTTTTGTCCAGGCAAAGTTCTCAGGTCCAAGCTAACCTCTTTGTTTCTCAGATAAAGCAGACCTATGTTTTGCATATAGTTACAGAAAACACAGGAATGGAGGAGATAGTGCTACAGCGAGGGCCAGTTCCCATCACCCTTTATGCCTTCGAGCAGTCATTTGCGGTCCTGTCCTTTTCTTTTTTTTTTTTTGGCCTTTTGTGCTACAAAGCAGAAATGGGGTCAGGGGAGCAACTTTGATTTTGTGAGAGCAGAAAACTGAGGGTGTTTTCTCAGGGTGCAAAGGAACCTTTCCAGCTGACAAACAGGGTGATAACACAAGTTAATATGTTGGCACCGAGACCTTTCTGACATTGGAAATAAAAGGTGATAATTTCAGTCACTGTGAAAAGTTCATGTGGATACCTTCATCACGTGGGACGTTTTACAGCGTAACCTCTCGCTGCAGACAGCAGCTCTGCCTACCTTGGCTGTGACATAAAGCTCCCAATTAGCACTTAAGAAAAGAGACTTTACAGACTGCACACTCACCTCGGCTCAGCCCATCTGGTCCCCGAAGGATTCGGCATTCTTCTATCTGGCCGAACGGAGAAAACATCACCCTGATATCATTCTCATTACACTTCTTCGAAACCATTCCTATGAACAATTTTCTGTCTTCCACAGCTAGAAGATAAAAATAATGAATGAGCAAAGGCCATTTCATCTTTTTCCTGTGATCAATGCTTCATTACCACATCAAACCAAGCTCCAGTCATGTGAGTCTGGCTCTGTAACTGAAGACAAGTCCTAAGGCAAACACTTTATACTTACAACCTCCCTCTCCCCCTCCCTCCCCCACCCCAAATATCTCGTTTTTCTCTCTTTCTCTCTCTCCTTTTTCTAGTGGTGCTCACTGTTTATATAACATATTAATTGGCTGTCTTAGTCACTCTGCATACACCTCTGCTACACGGCTTCTAAAAGAAAAGTATCCTCTGTTAAGGACACTTTTAAAGATATCTTTGCATAGATTCTAATTCAGATAAATTCCCTCACCCCCTTATGTGTGAAAGAAATCATGATGGGGTGAGAGTGAAGAAGGGATTGTCCACGTAATGATACAAGCTAATGAAAAATATTCCTGAGAAATGTTTTGAGAGCAGCTCCTATCTGAGCTTTCAATTTCAGCCAACTTAATGCACGGCACTGGAAAGGCAGATGTGTAATGACTGCTCTGGAAAAAGAATGCGTTAAATTTTTCTGCTGATTTTTTCAGTGCCACAGCCCTCTCCCCTTCAGGAGGACACAAGGCATATTCCAGGACATCACTTGAACACCCTTGGATGAGTGATGATGCTGAGTTTGCAAAAAAAAAAAAAAAGATGAAAAAGGTGCTTTACCTGAATTATTGGTAGAATATTTCCTGCCTGTACTGTCACCAACAAAAGCACAAGCTGGACTGCTGCAGCAGGATGCACACAGTCCTATTAATCAAACTCAAATTTACAGGTCTAAAGCTGAGGACTCTTGTCAAAATGAAAGAGGTCATCAAAACTTAATTCACTCTGGAAAGACTTAAAAATGTTAATGCACTGACCCATCTATATTAAACCAAAAATCTAAGTGCTTATTATACAGTACATACACCAGTACTTTCTTCTTTGGAAATGGCATGTAAATCCAATTCCCTGTTAATGAGCAGACTGTCAGGGTTTGTGGGGAAGCAAAGAAGGAAGGAAAGCTTTACTCCAGAGAGTCTGCACTGCACTTACTTATTTCTATTATTGTGCAAATTATTTTTGTAACGAAGTATTTTCATTTCTGGGCTTACAAAAAAAAAAAAAAAGAATCCTCCCTTGCTCTCTAACTCTGTCTCCTGTATTAGTATGAGTTTGTCAAATGGAATAAATTGCAGCTGAGGAAGAAGGAACTGCGTCCATTTTTTCCTAGGATTTTATTTGTGTTATATTTCAACACTTCCAGTGCATTTAATAATTTCAAGAATAACAAGAAGAGGTTCATGTTTATTGATCATGAGAAGCGTTTGAAGTAATTTTCTCCTTAAATCGCTGACTTTAAAAAGTATTGGTAGCTTTTATACAAGCAAGCACCAAACCCATGCATTTTTCAGAACCCAAAACAGAGACCAGCCCCTTCAATCCCAGTGTCTCACTCTACAAGCTTGCAAGAAAATTGGTGTGAATTTAACACCCAGGGGAAGATGTTTTCCTCAGCAGAGATTCCTCAAGACTGAACATTTTCATTTACACTTTATTTTGAGGTTCCACATGCAGGTGAACCCTTCAGAAAGGGTTAAGAAATGATGAATGCATGGGATGAGCCAGTTATATACAGATCAGGAGCTGAAAATGCATGATTGCAAATAAGACCTACAAATTGGGATATTTATATATACATAAATATATATAAATATATATGGAATTTTACATCTGATTCATAATATATAGCTGACCTTGATGCTACTAATTAATATTTTAAGGGTGGGAAAGCTGAGTTGCCTTGCTCACAGCTACAAGAGGAGTGCAGGCAGCCACTTCTGCTGGTGAAAGGATGCCTGTAACTTAGCTGCAGACAATTCCTGTATTGCCTTGAGCAATCTTTTTGAGGAAGTTCCCTGGCCATCCTGTCCCCACGACAACAGCCACAGACTGTGGCCATGGTGCATGAAAAGTTTTGAGACAAGGGACCCAGCTGGGCTGCCAGGTCTGGATTTCTCCACACCACAGACTGAGGTCAGGCTGGGTGAAGCCTTGGTGCCAAGCACATTTCCAAGAATTGCCTTCTGCTCTGTGTTACAAACCTCTCATTTTGTATCTCTGTGTCAGCTAGTACCAGCCAGTTTAAATTTGGGTTGATCTTAGGCTTGAAATACAGTGTGCAGGTCTACCCGAAGGGTGACTAGGTTCCAACCTTCTTTTAAAAATAGCTGTTGGCTAAGTTGGACAAATGCCTGCCACAGGAGGCCCCTTGGGTCCTGCTTCGGTGCCAGGACAAAGCCTCAAACCAAAGAGATTCACATGGACACTCAAAAGAAATGAGATGCAAACAGAAGGCTTTGTTTTATTTTTCCAAAAAGTAGCAGGCGACAAACTCCCCACCGGCCTCCTTTGGTTTCGCTAGTAAACCTATAAATATGCCATTTAACTAACATGATTTGCAGGTTTGCAGCTTGAGGGTGATTTTATAGTAAATTAAACATCCAGCTCCTGTGTACTGTACATCTTAAAAATGCAGATGTCATGAAGAATGCTCAGAGTACAGAAAACATATTGATACGATGACGTGCTTTGCATTCAGTGCCATTAGTCAGTGCTGATCAGTGTTGAAGCTTAAGAAAATTGCTATTCTTTTTCTGGCTAGGGGCCCAGCATAAAAAACATTTAAAGTGACAATTGTCAAGATCAAAATGCCATGTTTTCACTCCATCTGATAGAACATCTGATATTATTAGGCTGAAAGAGTTTTTAACAATATATTCCCACACAGAGAACAGAATACTTTTCCACCTCACTAAGACTGATTTTCAGGATTTATTTCTGCATTTTTGGTCAGCCACTTCTTTCTTTCTAAAATGAATTCTTACCTGCCACACAGGCAAGGTTTGAGAATCAAACAGACAACAGAGTACAAGAAGTGTTGGTCAAATGTATTTAGATGTCAGCAAACTTCTCTTTGGATCTGCCAAGCCTGAGGATTTTCCTGTGCATGTTGGGTTTCTCCCACGGACTGCAAAATGAGGAGCCCAGCATTAAATACATGTGACCCAGCAAAGCACTGAGACTGGGACAGATGCTGCTGCTTAGAGAAAGGATGGCAGCCTAAACCCATCTGGCCTAACTTCAGTGACCTACAGTTTTAGTGTCAGCTCAACTGGCTGTTGGCAATGCCAAGAGATCAGCTCCTCCAAAGAGTGACGGATCTCACCTCTCCCAGCAAGGTGGATGCCTTTGTCAGGGCAGTCTCTCCCCTGCTACTGACAGAAGATTACAGATTTTTTACATTGACTGAGTAGACTGACAGACGCTGTTACCTTCCATCCAACTCCCAGATCTTGGGCATCATGATAACACCTAGATGTCCTGAGCTCCAGCTGCAGGGACAGAAGGAATAAATGAGCTCTGAGGGACCGGACAAAGCTTGGGAGCTGCAAGTGCTTTGGGCAACGAGAGCAGGCAAAGAAGAAGGATGGGAGAAGGGTAACAGTGTGCATGGGCCAGCACTTGTGTGCACATATCTCATAAGCATTTCACTGCTGCTTGATTACTCTCTCCCACCCTTGGGGCAGGTTTCAACAAGCCAAAATCCAGAAAAATCAAGACTTTTTTGGTGTGTGTTTGATATCATTATTTCTGAACCTCACTCATGGGATTAGTTGAACTTTCTGACTTTTTTGCACCACTCTGTGGGAATGAAGTAGATACAACAGTTTGGAAGTAGCAGGTAGGATGGGGTGGCTGAGTGCCCCTCCTTAATGGAGCAGAAGCAGGCAGAAGGTCACAGTAAACAAGGCCTAAATTCTATTTATAGGAAGGATGGCATGAAACTGCACAGTTTCTTGATTAACACATGATGGGGTTCACCTTTAATCCATCCTAACACATTACAAATGCAGGTGGGCTGTGCTGCCAGGGCAGTTTGAGTGACACATCCAGTGCTAAGCCTGCTGGATTTGGGGTGGGGTTTGCCAGAATGCAGGGACCCTGAGTGATGAAGTGCAGATACCTGTTTTAAAATGAGTTGCTCTTGTAACCCTGTCAAGGCTAGCTCTGCCATCACTGGCATGTGTGTCTGGGCATCATGTTTGAACCCAGAACTCTGCGTTAGCCATCAAAGGTTATCTGAGATTAAGTTTGTCTCTGCTGGGGGGGGAACTTTTCAAACTGAACTTCCTGTCTTCTGACAGCATTACATCCAATGTGCAGAATAACATCCTGAAGGGTCTAATTTTTTAGCTTTACTCAGTTTGCTTCAGTAATGAGCATTTCTTGCAGGCTAAGCCAGGAGAATAAATGAATAGAGATTATTTTCTGAATGCTACAAAAGAATTAAACCCTGTAATAATAATGGGAAATCTCCCTGAAGATCCAACAAACTTTTCTTTTCACTCTTCTAGATCTCCAAAATTCTGAAATATCAAAATTATAACTCTTTATTGTATTTCTGAGGAGTCCAGTCAGATAAAGAGTGCATTTTCTCCCCAGAACATGCCTTGTCTTTTAAGAAAATAGATAAATAGCTAATTATGTATAAATGGTGTGGAGGGTTTTTTTGTTTTGGTTTGGTTTTGGTTTTTCACTCCCATATAGAAGGGAAGGGGTGAAGCCAGACTTTTCATCCCTAGCTGTAAGCCTGTGAAAACCCCTTGCATACAATCTGTCAAAGTCACACCTGAATCTGGAGCTGCCTGCATTAATTATCAACTTTTCTATGTGTTAGTGCTAACATATGGCATCTAATTACTACCTCCAAATCGGCAAAGTTGTGCCACTTAGAATTTCAAAATTATTTTTAAAATTTTCCACTAATAAAATAAATAAAAACAAATTATAAATTACTCAGTTACCCTCCTCCCTACTTTAAAATTTTTTTAAAATAGAGGATTTTGTCATTTTCACTGAAGCAGTGATGCTTTGATCCATTTAAGAGCATACTGTCTGCAGGATATGTGCCTGAAAGTATTGACTGTGTTCAAATCCAGATCCAAGACACATTTAAGCATTTGCAAATTGTAGCATGTTAATGGCCACAGACAACTTAGAGTCAAGCAGGTGTTTGCAAGTTTTTCAGCATTAGACTGGAGGAACCCCCTTTGTTTGAAAAAGGGAAAATGTCCTTAAAAGGATAAATACTGTGAGTGATGAATCTACTAATGGTGGAAAGTCAAAACCATGCGTTTTGGCAGAAAATCCTCAACCAAAACTTTGTAGATAGGTTAAAACAACTTCCACAAAGGTTATCAGACCAGACCTACTGGGTGATCAGACCAGGACACACTACAAAATTCATCATCTGCATATTTCAGAGATGTTACATTTGTCAGCAGTAAGAAGCTTTTCAGAATCCTCCTGGGTAGACAAATCAATTAAATCTGAGGGCAAGTCTTGCCCCATCAACTCGAGCTGCTAAAAGTTTGGTGGAAGAGATCGAGCTTTGCTTCATCTGCATGAGCAGAGAAATGACTTATACACATTATAGGCAGGGAAGGAACTGCTGGAACAGGGTCCCCAGAGAAGCTGTGGAGCCCCATCCCTGGAAGTGTCCAAAGCCAGGTTGAATGGGCCTCTGAGCAACCTGGTGCAGGTAAGTAATGTGTGCAGGAGGTGTCCCTTCCATACCCATCTCCCAGTTTCCATGAAGTGAGTTTGGCCTTTGGCGCCAAGGGACAGTTATCTCAGATGATGTAGATATCTAAGGGCAGGAACAGTGATGGAAAAGGAGGAGCATTTCATCCTGGTACTCTCTGGCTTGGATGCTCATTCAAACCTTTTGCACAAGGGACACAATATGGGGAGGGGGCATTTTATCACACAGCAAATACTGTTCTTTAAAAACCTCTGTGAGTTGAATGAATTCTAACATGAATCTCCTTCCTCCCTATGGAACCTGAACAGGTCTATCAATCCTTCACAAACATGTACAAGCTCAGAAGAATTGTAGTGTCCAACTTGTCCTATACATCTTTCCACAAGAAATTTTTGACCAAGAAAATTTCTTTAACCTCTCTGTAAACTGAGAAACATGACTTTACCTATAAAATCCACTGGGATCCTCCTGTGACTCAGAAATCAAAGAGATTCGAGTATTCCTCAAAAGCTCAACCACCAGGGATCATGAAAACCAAGATGCCTTGGCATGTCTTCTTTCTTTTCCCCTTTGAACTTACCAATCTGGTTGAAGAGGTACAGTTTACAATTTGCTGTTGGCATGGATAATATACCTCCTCAGATGGATAGCCTGAAGCATATGGGAAACATGTGCCAAACAAACCTCCACATCCCCCACGCTGCTGTTTTTTCTCTTTCTTGATCTCCAAGCGGCTGGAAAGAAGTCATCCACTCCACGAACCCCATGCCTACGCCCTGCCTTTCTGAGGAGCTGTACCATTATTACCATCATTGTGGTATTATTTTGCCTTCTGTTTCTCCAGTCAATTAAAAAAAAAAAATAGTTCACAACCCCTTGAACATGCCTATCAAAAGTCCCCACACACTTCAGGAGTCTAAATTTTAAAAAATGTTTAATTTGACACCTGGAACCCCTGAACTGACAATTTGTTTTCCTCAAAAATACAAAGAATGGCAAGGAAAAAAAAAAAGAAAAAAACCCCAATCCCTCATGATTTTCATGCTTGGAATAGATGCCAGAAAATAAGAGAGTATTCCCACAGTGCAGGCAGGAGTTTCATGCAGATAACCCCAGACTAACAGCAGCAGCCAGGAGCCAACCTACCCTGCTTTCCAAGCAGGTGCTACTTGCAGAGAAAGACAGAATTTGCACAATTCCCCACAGTGTTTTTCCAATATGTTCAATCTCCTTTAGAAAGAAACACTTCAGGCAATGAAGAAGTAACTCACTGGGAGTCAATTTTGGCCCATTGCCTCTTATTTTTCTAATTTGCCAAGGAAATTGAGGTGAAATTTGTCTTTGAAAGAAGAACCCGTAGAGGCCATACTTAGTTCAGAGGGTTCAGGCCGGTGTTCCTGTGCCTAAGGGATAATTGTGCCCACTGCTAGCACTAAATATGAGGGACTGGAATTTGGATTCCAAAAGCAACGTTCTCCTTGACTGCAGTGGGGCCTGAAAAGTTCAGTCCTTCTGCCCATCCAGGTGCCTTGGCTTCTATTCTGAGCGCTCAAAGACAGCAAGAAATTACTGCTAAAACTCTGGGAAAATGCTCTTCACTCAGAGGGTATCTGGGCACTAGAACAGGCTCCCCAGAGCAGTGGTCACAGCACCAAGGCTGACAGAGCACAAGGAGCATTTCGACAATGCTCTTAAGTACGTGGTGGGATTTTTGGGATTGTCCTGTTCAGCGCCAGGAATCAGACTTTGAAAATCATTGTGGACAGATATCCATCCTCTCCAACTCAGAATATTCAATGATTCTATGACTCCAACCTGAGAGAGAGAACACCCCCTCCTGTACAAATGGGTAACAGCTCATATTTCCTGTGCTCACGGCCACTTTTGTTTGGAAAGTTATCATATTGGGAAACCTAGCATAATGTGAAGTTTTAATTTCCTTCCAAACTTCATAATCCTTGGAGAAGCCTGAAAAAGGGATGCACTACAATTAGCAAAAAAAGAAGCCTTAAAAAAGCCTTGCGGAGAGATTTAGAGCCCAATCATAATTTACATTTGCAGGTATGTAGATCTCTAAGTGCACGGCTTCTGCCCTGATTACTAATTAATGAGGTGCAAAGATGCCTGTTGGAGGAACCAGCTCTGATTATGTGGGCCTTATGGGAAAATGAAGCTCTTGCAATCTAAGAAGGCAGATGATATCTTTAACATATATTTTAGAAAATTACAGGAACAAATCAAGGGACAGAATATACACGTATATATTTTTAAAGAATCACACACCGCCAAGTTGCGCTACCATTCGATTATCTTATTTCCCTGAATATATAAACCTGGCATGTTTAATAGACTTAGCCTGCCATCTATTTTGCATGTCATATACATCCACTTAAGCAGTACCCTAGTATTCCAAGTGGATATTACTGTCTTTATAGCATTCATTTTTCAATCGTTTTGAGGAATAAGTATACAGAGAGCTCCAAAGTGGGTTTCCCAGCTCATAATGAAGCATATGATTAAAACCTAAATTTGGCTCAGATTCAGAATGGCATCATTCTATAAAAATGTAGTTTTGGCAAATGTTTAAGGCTGATCATGTGCTTACATAGTTTCTTAACACAGGTATGCCTTTTTGTTTATTTTTAATTTTCAGCATTGACATTTTATCTCCATCTTATCGATCTCAGGTGCTCCCACATTAGCTCACTGTTAGGAGAACCCAAGGGAAGGATGTATGCAGTGAGGTGAGTCATGATGTACAGCAGGTACAAGGAAGACCTTTTTTGAGGACGTTTCCTTCCTTCTTTAAAGCAGAAGATAATAGGGAGTTCAGAGCAGCTCAACACCTTCCCAACATGTCAGGTGTAGGGAAACTGCCTATCATTTTCACCACAAAAGAAGTAAATCAATAACTCTCACAATGTTGTGCTTACTTTAGTTTAGAGAGAGATACAATTAAGTAAAAATAAATTAAACACATACCATTTGACTTTTCACTATCTGCGGGTTTCATCTGAATAGGATGATGCATCTAAAAACAAAAATGAGAGAGAGTAAGGCAGGTTGGATAATTATAAAAAATCAAGAGTCATGTTTTTAATGAAGGGCTAAAAAGAGACAATTTAATATTAAACATGTTGAAATTATATAAATTCAAAATAACACTGTATTATACGCTTATAAGAAAAAATAAAATGGTAAAGGAGTATTTTATAATGAGGAAGATTAAAAAAAAAAGTTCATTGGGCCCATAGGACTCATATAAATCTTTAATTTGCTGTATCTAGTTTCAGAAGACCTCTGAAGTTACAGCTCTCATTAGTTTATGGCATGCTTGGTTTCTGTTTTACCAACTTTTTTTCCTTGAGCTCAACCACTGCCAAAACCAAGATGGAATTTTCAAGTAATTTAAGAACTAGCAAGCATTTCAAACATACTCAGAGGAGTTGAGTTTGACAAATGAACTTTGCTTGTAATTAAAAAACTGTGCTGATTCTTCCAGGACTAAAGAAGAAGAGGTCTTGATTCCTAAAATAGCTTCCTATAATTATTTAGTATCTGATCTTTTTGTTTTAGACAACGTTATACATTCATTCATAAAGCTTCCACCACAACACGTAACAATTCCGGCTTCCATAAAAACTCCAAATCCTCTTTCCTTTTCAACCTCTTCCTCCATTCATGTCCCTCTTACTGCAAAGGAAACCAACCCCTGTGTGCAGCTTCCCATGCTGAACATTCCACCTTGGCACACTCGGTCTGGTGTGTCCTCAGCATTCTCTACTAAATAATTCAACACTGAACTGTTGATAGCTCCAATAAAATTTCTACAAATGGTCTTTTTGTTCTCTCAGGAATAATAACACCACAACAGTTGGGCTCCCTCATGATCAGTGTGTGTGAGTTTTCCACAGGACATTGGTGATAGCCAGCCCTGTGGCCACTGTGGTGTGTTCAGAGAAATTTTATTGCAGCTTCTCAAAAGCCTCCAGAACTGAACTCACGTTGAGATTCAATGTAGGAGACGTTTAAGCTTGCAAAAATCTCCCCATTTTTATTTTCTTTCGTGGGCTCTGCATAGTTGCTGGGATTTGACTGCACAAACCTTCCGGCAGCAGCAGAGCCACTGCCTTTTCTCTCCTCAACAATTCCTTACCAATTCATGTGAACAGGTGAAAAAATGTATGCTCTTTCTACTTTTGTATCATTTTTCAACACAGTGCAGCTGAATATTGCCTGAAAATGTCAGAGGCAATTCCATTTTTTTAATAAAAGACTGTTATGACAAATTCTGGGAAACAAAAACAGCTGAGCAGGAGAGAACATCCATGCCCTCATATCAAATGTGCTTTCAAAGCTGCACAGAAATCCACATCTGCATTACTTTTGGTGAAATAACTTAACCACCAGGGAAAAAGTTGCTGGATTCTTTAGAAAATATAAAATATTGCTGTGAATGTTTCTGTCCAGAACGCTCCCTGGCCTTACAAATCAATGTATTCCCTGTGTTGCTTGCACAACTCCCCGTGTCCTCGGGAAAGACAAAGCCACAAGGTAGATGTGGTTGCTGGGATGCATAAATTTGCTTCAGTTTTAACAGTTCTGTTCTCTTTGAATCATTTGTTTCCTAAATGGACTTTAATAGCCCAGCACTTGTCTGCCACCACTCATATTCAATCAGTTTTATAGAAAAAAGGGAACTTCTATTGTTCTCTGTCTTCTTTAGTGCTTAAGATTTTTCCTGACATCAACAATACACTGGGCACTGCAGGAGACTTAAAATTCATGGGAATGTGAGGCAGCATTTCCACTCAGCAAGCACAAACTGAAAGAAGAAAAAAGGTGTAACTTGTTCCACAAGGCCATTGCAGGTTACTGATGTCTCTGAGGAGCAATGGAGTGGTAAGAAAATAGAGGAAAGAAAGGCAAGTATTGAAAATTCAGGAATATGCAGAATATATGAGAAAAACCCAACCCAAATTCAGGCCTTTTGTAGGCAGAGGATCTATTGCTCTTTACAGCTGCATTTTTATGCCCCTAAGAGGAGATATTTTGAATAAAGGCTATTCTAACAATGTTAAAAACCTCTCCCTTTTCAAACTGCCTGAACCAGAGAAGCCAACTTTAGACCAAATTCATGTGAAGAAGTTAGTTTTGCAGCCCATGGTCACAACACAAAGATCAGTTACCTGACAAGCACATTCACTTCATATCCAAAATCATCCTCTTCTGTTACACATAATTACCCCAAGTTCATTAACTCAGTAATCTGGTACACTCACGAAGTAAAAGGCAAGATTTCACATGATGCTTCCACTGGGTTTTGACTTGATTTCAAAAGTTCCTGCTAAAAACTCATGGTCCAAATTCTCTTCACACCATCAAGCTGAATTTGGGAGTGATGCCATTGCGCTTAAAATTAAATCAGTACAAAACTAATAAAAGATCCAGCTCTGGCCTGGAGAGTTTAAACTGCAGAACACCCCCAGAAAAATGGACGTGATACACAAACCTGGCTTCAGCGAAGAGGAAAGTGGAAAAATACCTTAGTGACAGTTTCCTAACATGAGAGGGCTCATGTTGAAGCTTGTTTAACCCTGACCATCACCAATTGATACGTTAACAACCTTTAACACTAGATTCAATAAAACATGCCATTTATAACCTGAAATGGGTTTTACAGAGTCACTGGTTCGCATCTCATTATTAAACTCATTGCTGACCTCTAGAGACAGCTGCCGTGACAATACATATTATAAGCTCTCTACCCATAAAATATTTAAAAGTAGGTGAAGAGAAGAAAAGAGAAAAGAGAAGAAAAGAATGGCTCTCAAAGAAGTGTGCAGTGAATAAGAAAATTAAAGGGGCAGAGACAAAAGCTAAATAGGTACTATCCTTTCACTCTACAATGAGCAAAAGAGAAAATAATCTGTGCATTTTGTATCTTCCTCATATAACTGCAAGCTATAAAATAATAAAATAGCTGTGCTTTCCCAGGCCCTCCAAAAGATTATAGATGATATAAAACTGTTTCAAATTAGATGCCACTGACTAGAATCATGTCATCTACCGAAATGAAGGATTTCCTGTCTTATCAGAAAGCTGTTATTGTAGCTATACATCACTTATGGATCTCAAGGTAAGTGATTTCTCAGTATGTCATGTTGTCACGCAGAACAACAAGAAAAATTTTCTTATTTTCTTGGAGGAATCTTTGCTTATGAAAACACAGTATTTATGAACGCACACTTACAATTAATAAAGAGGCAAGAATAAGAAAAATAACCTCAGCAAGTAATTTATAGACTTGAACATCATCCTGTGCTCAGAACACACAGTTAAAGAGAACAACACAGCTCTCAGGCAAGTTCTGTCTAAGCGTGGGCAGCTTCCCCTGGCAAGCACGGTGCATGGGGATATCAAACCCAGGCTGGAGTCCGGGCTGTAAGGAACAACCTCTCCTCATCAATATTACAGAGCTCTACTGAACACACTTGTGCAGCAAGCAGGGCACAACCTGCCTTTCCTACAGGCGCTCTCTGTCCGTCGGTGTCAAAACACACCATGCCACTGTTTTACAACTGAGAGCAGGCAAATGCCTGTTGCCCAGGGTTTCCAGTGCCTTGTGGCAGTGCTGGAAGCAAAGTGGGGGGCTTCACTGCTGCCTGCACTGTCACAGAGGCCACCCAAAGCCCCGGGTCAAGCACATCACTGCCTCTCCTTGGATGCATCCCAAGCAGGGGTGCTGAGGCAGTCCATGGGAACCAAAAAGGCAAAGAAACAGTTGTCAAACATGCAACCCTGAAAATCCCCCTGAAATTAATGAGAATCTGTCTGCTGGCTATGTCCAGGGCAGCAGCAGGACCACACCATGGCCTAGAATTACAATTGAATAGTTACATCTTTTTCCCCCTTTTTCTTGAGTACATCTTGCTGTATGTAAACATAACTTCATTAGAGAAAAAAACCACAGCAAAGCAACCCAATGCATCTCAAAGGCATGAAACCTCTCCAGCTTTAGAGCCTCAAAGTCATCTTTTCAACAATAATAACAGTACCTATTTACATTCTTGTCAAAGCCATGTGACATCTGCATGGGAGAAAACAAGCCGGCTAAGAGTCTATTTCTGGCAAAAATATTGCAAGGAAATTAGATTAACCTGGGTGGAATTCTATCTGGGAATTTGGAGTCTGTCGTGGTGATTAAGTCATCATTTCTGTCAGATTACTCTAATCGGCTGTCAAATACGATTCCACAACCCCATCTGTAACTTGGCATCCTCGTTATTCAGTCGATGTTACCTTCTGTATACAAAACAAACACCAAACAAGGAGGTGTGTGCAGTCTAGCATTTAGCAGAGTCATTAGCTGTGATTACTATTGTGTGGTTGCACATTGCACGAGGCGATCAGCTCATGGTTTGTTTTGTTTAGTCAGGGGATGCTTCAAATCAGGTGTAATCTTAAGCCTGAGGTGCCAGGGGTGAATGGAAAAGAATGGTCTCCAGGCATGGATGAGCATGGGATTGGCACACTCCAAGATACCACTGCATCAACAGCAAGTGCTTAAATCACATTTCCGAGTTTTCAATGTATTTGCTGGAAAGGCTTTTGGGCACCTGCTTTCCACCAATTTTCAGAAGAGAAATGGGCATTCAGATATTCTGGGTAGACTAAAGACTTCCTGCGAGCAGCAATTTCTCTGAGGGAAGCAAGGTTTGTAGGAGGAGGCATTTGGCACTCTAAATGGTCTGTATTGGCTACTTTAGTAAGAGGTATTCTGTTAAACGTGAGTATGTCAGTCTTACATAGGACTTTGGTGATTAAAAGCAGGAGATGCCTTTCACTGGAGATGAAGGAGACGATGGGCTCATTTTGCTGCAGCTGTGTTGAGTCTGTGACATTTGGATACCCTCAGCACCTCTGAAACTCTTGCCACCTAGACTATGAAAAATCTTTTTTTTATGGTCCATTGCAAAAGTACCTTCATACGTGATTACTACATCCATTAGCAGCTTTTATTCTCCATTCCTGCCACTGTGGATGCACATGCCTTGCTCCTGTCATTCCTCGTGCCCTGAGGAAGGAAAACCACTCCACAAGAAAGGACTCTGAATGCACACAAACCTGCCCCCACCTTCACCAAGCTCAGTATGGCAGTCAAAGACCACCTCCTGACAGTCCTCTAAAGTTAAGCAGAATGTGACTTTTCACCATCAGAGTTGAGGGATTGTGTGTGGAGAATGTTATCCATGGCTCCTCACTCCTTACCATTCCTGTCCTGTCATCATCTTTCTGTAATCCTTTGAAGCCATCAGCAGATTTCTAGAGCTCTCAGCCCTTTTTTAGACCTGTCCCCTTCCTCCCTTCCCTGTCACCTGTCCTGGCAATAAGTTTCTAGCCATGACCCAGCTCAGTTTGTCCATTACCTGTCACCCTCATAGACCACATTGCAGAGAAACACCACACAAAATGGAGCTAAACCTTCCCCCAAGCAAAGGGTAAATTTGAAGAACATGGGTTACTTGGGTAATATCCAAACCAAACAAAAAGCAATAGGATTAAATTATGACAGCTTGCATGTATCTTGTCATTTCTAGCACTTTGGGACTTGCTTCTTGCTAGCATTAATCATTGCTGAAGCCAAAGGGGATTTATTTCATATTTTCTACATCTCAGAATTGTAAAATGTCAAGAGAGAATGTTGGAGACAGAAGAAGAGACATTAGACTTTAATTAAACCCTAATATTCTTTTTGGGGGAAGGATTATAAATTCAGAGACTTTTTGGAATCAACAGGAAAACCAAAGACGAAGGAAATATTAAGGAGCAGCAGAGACAGGCAAAGAGATCAGAAGAAAAGCACCTAAAGAGGTACCAGCACGAAAAACAGTGGGAAAAAAATTATGCTCTTTGCCTAACTCTGGTCTGGAAATGAATTCAATGCTTTCTCCAAGCTCTTCATCCAATTAGTGAGTGGAGTTTAATTTGACCAGAAATCCAAGGAAAAAACAACACCAACCAGATTCCTGAGAACCTTTACTGAATCTGGAAGTCAGGAGGGAATGTATTGACCTACCAGAAGATTGGGGGAAGAAGAGAAAATACTTCATAAGAACCAGAGAATTAAATGATTTTCAGTGTCTTCAGAGACCACTGTTTTTCTGGACTACTACGTGCAGATACCTCTACACACACCCCCCAAGCCTCTCATTTCAGCTTTTAGCACCCCATTTTTCCATAGGATCTATCAGAAGAGCTCCTGAACACTCATTTCTCACATCATTTCATTGCCAACTGGTTTTGCTTTTTAAACCCCTGTGACTCACAAGTAATACAAGTTTCCCAGAAGTGGAAGAGGTGTATTTTCCTATTGAAAAGAACTGTTTAGAATGACTTCTCTAGGGTCAAACTAACTTGAATTACGCAGTCAATATCTGGCTAGTGCTTTGGGAACTTCTCTGGGAACTGGGGATAATCTCCAAGGCCAAATAAATACTAGTGAATAAAAGAGGCAAAGGACAGCTCTCTGGCTCTCAAAAGAAGTGGCGTGGCACAGGTTGCATTTACACAGCTATACTTCTCCTTCCACTTGAAACAGGATGTCCATGTCCATACTGCCCAGTGGGAATAGTGTCTAGCGCATGTTCTTCCCCCAAATATGCCCACACACCAGGCAGGAAAGTGCCAACCTGCACCATGCTCCTGTTGCTTCACCAGCACAGGCAGGGTTTTGGATTTCCAGCATTGGTTGAAGTCATTCACCTTCGTTTTTTCACGGGTAAAAGGAGGACAAATGTGCATTCATCACTTAGAGTCTCACAAATAAATGTAAAGCAGTTGCTGTAACTGCCTGAGCAATGGCACAGCTAGAAGATTGTTTGCTGTCATCCTTTCATAAATCCCAATTTAAGGGATTTAAGCTGTGTTAGGCATTCATACAATTTTAGTAGTAGAAGAATGTGATCTGTTGCTTGGCCTCCTAGATTACTGTCAGACATATATACATGCTTTTTCTGGAGTGAGAGAGAGGGAGAGGGAGGGAGGGAGGAAGGGAGGGAAGGAGGAAGAGAGAGAAGCAAGAGAAAATGAATATTGCTGGTGGGTGCCAAATATAGTTCATGCGGTAATGCATAACATCATTATTTTCTATTTAGAACACAGAAACAAGCATATAGCTTGCTTAAAACACATTGTTTTACCAGAGAACACTAAACCCACTGAAATTCAATGGCTTTTGGAAGCTTTCCAACTCAGTCATTTGCAATCCACTACACTCTGTGGTTTAAATTCAAGTTAAATTAAACATTAGTTACAGAGACTACAAACAATGCTGTGCTTTAAAATAATAATAAAAAATAATAAAAACAATAATAGTAATAATAATAGTAATAATAATTCATCTAGTGATCCCTTCCACAGTCACCCCCACATCCTGCTGTTCGTCCTGTACACTTGCTAATTAGGCTGTAGCACTCAGTCTCTTTTAAAAGTTGTACCCTGATATAGAAATTAAAAAGCTGGATATCTTAGAATTGACAACTTCACTTCCTAGTGAACAAATAACTACTGTTGCTCTTTTAGCAGTTCTCCTCCATTTATTTAATTCCTTAATTTCTTACCTCCCACACTAATGGCAACAACTCCAGGACACAGGCGAGCCAAACGGAGTGGAGATAAAGAAGGGGAGGTGTGGCCAAAAATTGTCTCTTCAAAATCACATGGAAAGCAAAGTTATTAACTATCTTTTCTTCAAACAAATGAGCCTTTACAGAACCTATTCAATCCTAAAAATAGACATTAAGTGGGATTCTGTAAATTGTTGGGAATAATGCCTTGGGGATATTTTGCATCATCCATGCTTAAAAAGCAAACCCATTAGACATCTGAGCAAAACATCAGATATTATTTTAACAGCAAGAGTTATCCATCTCATCGGCAGCAGCAATAACTTCTGTTGACATTTTGGCAATTGAAGTTTGCATGTCAATGGGGTGGGGCGGAGAGATAACAGAAGTCTCTCCGTGACATTAATTGACTGGGTTTTAACACCCATTCGAGCTAATTGCGAGGGGCAAAAATCGCTGCCCAGGTTTGTGAGCAGACAGTGAAGCGCAGCGAGGCGGCGGCTTGCCCAGTGCCACGCAGGGAAGCGCTGCATGGCCCGGAAGGACGATCCGAAGGGAAGGAGCCAAGCTGCCCGCACTGCATCAGAGCCCAAGCTCCTCACGCTCTAATTGATTCCTGTCCTAACACCACTGCAAGGTACTCACTGCTGCTCTCCCTTTCAGCAGAAAGGAAGATGGGATAAAGGCATAGAGGCTCCATGGGATGCATCTGGAGTTATTCCACAACTGAAGCCAAGTTTATCAAGCCAAAATCTTGTCATTTTATCATCAGGTATAGGTAAGACATAAATTAGCAGGTGTACTCTACACAAGCAGGGTTTTTTTACAATACTACTCCCTAGATACCCTACTTGAGAGGTAACATAAGAACCTGAAGCAGTGATCCAGGACTGCTGGAGGAACCAAATGCCAGCCAAGCTGTTGTGGCTTTGGGATGTCAGCTAATAACTAATGTAGCCTTGTGCTGCATTGGGTGGATTTGCCCAGCATGACCTAAGATGCCAGGACTCAATTCCCAGCATGACACAAGCCTTCCAGTCAGTGTCCCACTGGACATGACTCAAGTGTTCTGAAGATGTACTTTCTTCCATCTCCCCAGTTGGGTGTTTGTTTCCAGAAGTCAACAGGAGACTGAGCCTTTAAAGGGAGTACTTTCCCTTCAAATCTAAGAACATCCCCCCTCTCCCGTATTATTATTTGGAAAACAGAGCCAGAGCAAAGCTAAAACATGCTACCTATTAAGTCATCTTCTACGTAAAGTCTTCACATGGGAATAAAAGAGAGGTCCCTCAACCATCTCAAAAGGGCAAGGCAGCAAAGCAGAGGCTTGTTCTTGCTTGAGTGATTTGCAAAGGGAGATTTCACATTCCTCCCAGAAAAAGCCAGATTCCCTGCTTAGGGAGCACTGACTCCTGAGGGCGTATTCAGGGAATTTTGCCCTTCTCAGAATCTGTGAAGGCTCAAGATGAAGTCCCCATTTTAAAAAAAGACCTTTCCTGCTGCCCAATGAAAATATTCAAGTAGCTCAGTCTGTGGTCACCATTTTAGGGTGCTAATGTTCAAGCCTGATCCACAGGAAACCCCTCCCTTTCTACATAAATCCCTCTGATTCCACATCAACTTCTAGGATAATTTTTGGTACCTTGTTAAGAAAACAAAGCAATCCTCTGCCCTATCCTTCCTCTTTCCCAAAAACACAGTCCCAACCAAAAATAAAAGAAATTTTCTTTCAGGCTACCAATGATTGTGAAGACATTTAGTTTAAATGAAAGGTTTTTAAAAACATGCAATGGCTTTTGTAATGCAAAACATAAACTCGGTTCTGAAGGAGGCCAAAGCACCCAGGATATCAAATGCTTATTTTGCAGGAGTTTTATTTTAAGACTTATGCTGTTCTGTGCTTGCTTGTTCTCCTCTGTGAACTATGCTCTGGGAAAACACCATGTGATTATGCTCATCAATATCCTCTACCTTTGCCAAGCTGGAATTCAGGAGATAACCCTTTAAAAGGAATGACTAGCAACAGCAACATTTCAGAAAGACAAGAAACCATAGTCAGGTGATCCTCTGTTTCTTTCACAGTGTTATCTCATCTACACTTATCTTCTAAATTTTTTGCTTTCATTCAATAAGAGAAACCAGCCTCAGCCACTCCCCTAGTTTCACATCACAGACTTTTCTGTTCATTTGCTAAGTGGATCTTCTGCCTGACTCTTTCTGCAGCATGGAAGGTCACCTTGATCCAACAATGCTCTTAGGCTCCTCGTCTGACAGAAACTAGAGTATTATTTGGTACAAAACTCAAATCCTAGGCTATGGGATTTTTTTTTCACATAAAGCTTTTTTAAAGTTCTGTTGGAAAGCTCTCCTATTTGCATTACAATGTACCAGCAAGAACCTCTTATACCTAAAAAGTGTGATTGAGGCAAGTCTAAAATAAGCCCCCAAAGCATCAAAATTATAAAATCTATTGAAATTCTACCTTTTAAATTAGAGAAAAAGGGTACAATATATAGAAAAAGTTGGCACTGATGATGTGGGGCCACTGCTGTTTTCACTTTTCACTTAGCAAAGGTACGGAGATGTTCTGAGTCTGGAATACATGTCTCGATTCACAATTCCCTCCTCTCCAGAAGGCAGACAGGAAGTTAAATTCCTCCCTGTTACCAAACACAGACCAATCCAGATTTCTTCAAAGGTCAGACGTGAGCCCCAAACTACTTGTCAACAGGCATGCCTCTAAATATTGCAGGGAATAGCCAAAGCATTCAGGTAGAAAACAGGTTTTAAATGAAGACATCAAAAATCCTACTCTCCTGACTGAGATCAGCTGGGCTAAGTAGTACAGTTTTATTGTTGTACCAGCAGAGCCATAATATTTTACGCCAAATGAGGATATGGCTCATAAATTCTATTTAAGCTCTCCATGAGCTGAAGTTACAGGAATTTTCCACGACTATCCAATATCAGCATCCAAATAAAAGCTCTCAGTGTTATGCCAATAGTTTGCAATGGCGAAATAATCTGGCTGTGGAGAGAGAATGAAAAAGATAGCTCAATATTTAATCCATCTTTGAAAACAGAAGGATACTGCCACAAGTCTCCAGCCGCAAGAACACACAAACACACACTGTCCACATGAAAATATGAATGTCTAGTTGTGTATACATACAGTTACAAACACCAGTAAGAGTCACGTTGAGCAACCAGGTTATTTTTAACCACCCGTCGTATGAACTCATTCTCTTTAATTTTTTAGCATCTCTGTAGCTAATGTACTCTGCCAGTGCTTTCTTTGGGATAAGGAAAGTGGTTTGCATTCAAACTAAACATGCAGCATATATTTATAATGCTAATCTTTAGGAATTCCAATGCATTTGAATATTTCTGCCAATAGGTGTTTCGAAAGTTAAACAAACAAAAAATAAATGGACAACATTAGAAGAAACATATATTTTTGAAGAATGAGTCAGTTCCAGCTGGCTGTGGTGTTTGGATCGAGCTGTGATTAAGATTTCATTAGTAAAAGGGACAGTGCTAGGAAGAGTAAGGCCAAAATCAACCTGCCTCCACCCATCTACAAAGCTCTAAACCAGCATCTGACCCCAAGCATGAATCTTAATGCTTGGGTCCAGAGACTGGGGCCCTTGATTCTCTTGAAAAAAAGCAACAACATGCTTCATTTAGTGACTATAAACATCAGTATGTGAAAAGTTGTCTTCTCTTACTTATTCTTTACTGCTACTGTACTCAATTAGAAATTTTCTCTGTGCTGTGCCCCGTGAGTAACATCTTTATGTGCAACTTGCCTAAAGGTCAAAGAAATCTCTTTGCAGAGATGGCTTCAGGTGGAACAGCTGGAGGCCACGGAGAACTATCAGGAAGGTCCTCTGATAAAATCAACTGAGCTAAAAGCTCTTACATCATCCATCCTACCTGCTCCAAAGGTAGCATTTAGAGCTACTGGGAAGTCTTGAACTCCTGGTTTCTTGGCATATGCTGCTTTTTCTGAGAGAAGCTAATGCAGCCTGAGGGCTGTTGCAGTGTCAGTGAAGCTAGCAGAGGGCAAGGAAAGCACAGGGGAGGAGGAATGGGTGCAGAAAAGAAATTTTCCCCATATCACACCCTCTATTTTTGGATTTTGTGTCAACAGGGAGGAAGACAAGTAGCAGACAACGAGGGCTGTCAGCTTTCAGGCCACTTTTAAAGTGGGATAAATCCATGTCATTCTTTGCAAAATGAACAGGGTCACAAGAGGCAAGGGACACGCCTGCCTGAGCAACCCCCAGAGCCCTCCAGACACAAGTGTATAAGCACAGCATTTAGACAGACTGTAGCTCTTACTTAGCAAGATCTTTCTTTTTGGTTAATCATATACTTTTGTACAAATAGGAGGAGTCTATATTTACCCAGCATAGCAATTTCTTTCACTTCTTAGCAGTCGGAGAAATCAGAGATGAAAAAATCCAGCAGCTCATCTTGAATGACTTAATGCCAACACAGGATTACTGCCTATCCCATATTTTCTAATACTTTCCTACCCCAAACACCCGCAAGGACTGGGATTGAACTTTGTTTCTTTTAGACGATTATTCTAATTGAACTGATACTGGGTATTTTTTCTTGATACTTGATCTAAGCTTTACTTCACCTCTTATGATGGTAAACCCTTGGTTCTGTGTACAACCAAAAATAATTCCCATTTGTCACTGGCATTTGGGCAATACTTGGCCCTGGAGGAAATAAATGCACCATCTTCATGGATGCTGCTGTGGATTCTGGGTGAGGTGCTCCCACAACAGCACTTATCCTTCTCTGTATTCTCTGCAATATTTGAAATGAATATACTGCATAATAACACAACACATTTTCCTCTAAGGTATTGTCAGGAATTTGCCACAAAGTAATATTAGTTGCTGTCTGGTGGATACTTGCTCAAGTGATGGTCTAGAAAACAAACTCCCTTCAATCATTTGAGCCATTCACAGCTGAATGGAAATATAAAGGTACCACATCCCTCACATCTCTGCACAAGGCTGCAATCCCTCTGAGAGATTCTGGCAGTGGTAAGGAACATTGAGTGTTGTATTCTTGCGCACTTCACTTGTGGAGGTACCAGGTTTTCAGTTCATAGGATCATAGAATGGTGTGGGTTGGAAGGGACCTTAAAGCTCTTCTCATTCCAACATCCCTGCCACAGGCAGGGTGACCTTCCACTACACCGGGTTGCTCAAAGTTCTTAGTTTAAAACTAATCTTATCCTCCGATTAGCGTCTTATTTTCCACAATCTTACTTTCTTCAACCCACAATCCTATGTTCTCTATCTTGAAATCAGTGATAAGCCTCTATTCATACTTTCTTAGAGACCATTACAGACTTCTAATTATTCCTTTCAGACATGAGCTTCTTTTTCAGTTTCTTTCTCTGCTTTCTCCCATTGTTTCTCCTTCAGAAGAGAAAATTTCCACTCACTGCAACTTGTAACAGTTGCAAGTGGGAATGGGTGAGCATTCCAAGGGTGAATGATTGAGGCAGTGTATTAATGAGATGCCCTGATACATTGCAAATTCCATTTGCAAAGAAGCAAGTTCCTTACTCTAAGCCCTGCTTGCATACCCACCCCCCCGCCCCGTCTGAGTTACAATGGGGCAAGAGCTGGGATTGACTGCAGACTGCTTTAATGCCACTCTTAATGACAACTTGTGAAGATTAGGAAGTTGTCAGAATCAGATATCAGCAAAAGCTCCAGCTTGCTTTGTGAAGTCAGTCTGAATTAATTAACGGGTAGCTTTCCTTTGATATCGCTTTGATATTTGGCTGCAGCTGGATAAAAATCAACCACAAAGGAAGCTACATTTTGTTTACCACTGCTTAAGACTCTGTTTAGCTCAATGCAATTTTTTTTTTCTTTTGCAGTTTTTGCTTTTTTAACTTCCCTGGCACAAGGCAGTAGATACAGGTTTTTGCTAATAAGTGGAGTTATGGTGGCATCTTTTTCAATGACTGTTTCCCTCTGCTCCTGCAGATAGTCAGGTTACTGTCCGGTAGCAAAGCCATTACTGATGTCAGCTAAGATGAAGGGGAAAAGATGGGCCATTCCAAAAGTGAGACAAATATTAGCTTTTCCCCCTCTGTTACCTATTAAAAGGTATTTGACACTTTAATTGTAGAATCATACAAAGGTTTGGGTTGGAGATGACCTTAAGGACCATCTAGTTTCAAAGTACCCTGCCATGGGCACTTTCCACTATCCCAGGTTGCTCCAAGCTTTGTTCAACTTGGCTTTGAACACTTTCAGGGATGGGGCATCTACAACTTCTCTGGGTAACCTGTGCCAGAGCCCCGCCACCCTCACAGTAAAGAATTTCTTCTTAATGTCTAATCTAAACCTACTTTCTTTCAGTTTAAACCCATTCCTCTGTGTCTTATCAATAATTGTATTTGCTCTCTGCTTTACAGGGTGCTGATCACTTGCTCCACACACTGACAGCCTAAAATATAAGCTCTGCAACTATGTGTCTTCCATGACTTTCCAGGGTGGGAATTCACAGCCCATTTGAGCATCTCTAAAGGTTTTGGATGTCTACCAAGACAATCACATTAATATGTCTCTACCACAGATTGGTGCTTGCACCCAAATGAATCCCCGAGTATTTCTACCAGCCCCAGTGACCCTGCTGGCAAGAGGAGGAAGGATTTCTCTGCACACCACAGGGGAAGAGCAGACAAAGAAGTGGCTCTTCCAACTAAGCTAATGAAGATGATAATTTCTTCCAGAGAATGAGCAAAAAATCAATTATCTCTCTAGGTCTGCAAAGAGTGTTTTTAATTAGGCAGAATATGATTGTCCAAAGTGTGTTATTAGAGCAGGAGACTCAATCAGAGCACCCACTTTCACCTGGTTTTTGTAGTATTAGGGGGTTTTTGAGTACCACAGAGAAGACAGAACTTTTCCTCTCTTACCATGTACCCTGTCCTATTCAGCAGCACGGTGCACCTGCCCAGTGTGGTTCATTACCCAACTGAGATGGGGGAAAGCTGGCTGGGGCTACCTCAGCTTTCTGCACCACCACAGGAGTGCAAACACACGATGAGCCAGCATTACATCTCTTCAACAGCAATGAGCCTCAGAGCAGAGGTGTTTGAAGGAAGCAGCACAGCTCACAGGGTGGGACATAATGGCAGGAGGATGCTGAACAAACAGTCTCTCTGTTATAAACATGCCATGAGGCCCAGGCTCCTCAGTCATAACATAACTCAGATCCACGGGTGCCAAACATTGCTATCAAGGCAGGTATATGGCATCCAAGGGCACCTCTAATGATGTTGCTTCCTGATGCCTGCAACACTGTTTATGATCTGCCTTTCTAATTTCACTATTGTAGGAATAGACAGACAGCTAGGAAGGCTTCCTGAACTAGTTTTTCATTATGAAGACAATTTTAATAGCTCGTGTTGTGGTGCTAATGAGGCTGACTGAAGCACCTGTACTTTCTGTTCCAGATAACAGAAAACAGCTAACACCAGCAGGAGGATAAATAGCTGTTTAAGAGAGTGCCTGGGCTATTATCCTTAGCTAAGCACCCCACCTAAATCTTGGTGAGCTCTGCAATACCCTGGAGTACTCCAGTGATGGCCTCTCGATTTTCTTCAGAGATTTCCGTTCTGAAGTGCACAGGAAAGAGTTCTCCAAGGCAGTGATTTTTGGGTACCCAGCTTAAAAGTGATATCCTGTGAACTGATCCTCCACCCTCACTGAGTAAGATGTTCTAAGTTGGACAAAAAAATCTGGAGGGATTTTGCAAAGTGATGACCTCAACTGGTCAGAGTTATGGAAACCAGAGGTCTCCCAGTGACACATGCCAGAACCGTTTGGCCTTTAGGGGATGGGCTTCACATTCAATGAGGTCAAGCCACTATTATGCATTACTTACTTTCCAGCCCAATATTATTATACTGCAAAGCTGTGCAAAAAAAAAAAAAAAAAAAAAAAAAAAATTCCTGAACTACTCCCAGAGTTCTCTAAAAAAGCTAGAGTGTATCTAACTGCTTTTGCAGCTGGGCCAATGTGCTCTTGCTTCCCAGCAGGAAAAGCAACAACCTGATATGGATGTTTAGGATCTAAACCACCTCACTGATGCCCATGCCCTGTGCAGCTCTGCACCCTCCTGACACACCATAGGGACATCACTCCCCTGAGTAAGGCAGGTCGAGGTTTAGCCACCTTCTCTCAGTGCCTCAGCAATGAATCTTCCTGCACTTCCCTGTTCTTGAAGAGTCTCTTCCAAATCTTTGACGCTTTTCCAAAGAATAAAATACTTACCAGAGCATGGACTCATTTCCAGATATCACAGTACTTGAGTCACTGCCCTCAGTAGCAGGCAGCCAAGTGCTGTTCCTTGCTTTCTCTCACTCCCACAAGAATTTGACACTTTCATACAGCTGGAGCAGCTTCAAGAGGAGAAACAGTGACCCCTAATCTTAACTAAGTCCAGTGGTGAAGGCTCTGTTAGGTCGATCTAAGCTAAATCCTTTCAATATACAAGGCACAGAGGATATGAACTGCATTCTCCCTGCATGCCAGAAAGTTACCCTAATGATGAGGCTGTGAATTTGGTGATGGTGAATTTGACCCTCCATCCTTCGATGAGAAAAAGGGACAATGTAATTATGAACTAAATGTTTTGCTCAATTTAGAGAAGCTATTTTCACTTGGTCAATATTCTCTTCTCCCTATGCCTGCACAACATCCACATTCTCCCACTAAGCTCCAAATTCAGCTACTTACAGAGATTTCACTGGGTTTCTAAGTCACTTTTTTTCCATTTTATAAATCCAGGGCTGGTGATCCATTCTGTGTTTCGCAGCAATGGTAGGTCCAAACCCAACTTTTCTACTAAGGTACCTGAACTTAGTGCAAATATTGATTTTTACTGAAGTGGTGGAGTCAGTGCAACATTTTTTTTTTGAGGGGAAAGAGCAGGGGTAGAAGTGGTGTTTTTGAATAACCCCGCCTGCCCCCCCCCCCCATTTTTTCTGAGCTGGGCAAAGTGTATCATTAAGTGGGTTTATTTGCACAGTATTTTAAAGGAAGGAATGGGCCAGATTCACTTTCTCAACATCATTCAGTGTATTATAGCTCCCTTCCTAGGAACAGATGCTCTCTGGGAATTCTCCTCTTTCCCATCTGGTTATTTTTATCATTTAAGCAGTTCTATACTCTTTGGATCCTTCATTAAACAGCATTTGGCCATACTATATGGGTACTGAATTAGTTTAATTTGTCATCATAAATCAATCACTGCAAAGCCTTAACTAAGTTAATTGCTCTTTGAATTCCCTTTCTGTTTGTCAAAATCTCTCAGAGTCACTGATATATCATATTCAGGCTATTATTCAAGTCATATTGGATGATTACCTTTTTATTACAGGTAATTTTTACATAATGTTCATATCGTACTGACAAACCATAAGGCTTAAAACAGAGAAGGGAACTGGATATTAAAAAACTGCTCCATAAAGGAGAGTGCCAGCATAGTCATCAGAAAGGGGCTCATGATGTTAAGTGAGAACCAGAAATATATTTGGGTTTTTTTGCTTCTTGTTGGACAAATGGTATTTTATCAGAAAGTGAATGAGGTTTCATAGTAAGTCATCATGGGTGCCTGCATTTTGAACCAGATTATTCTAAAGGTTAAATAACCTGCTAAGCCAATTCTGCACAGCCCTGAGATTTCTCTCCCACGTTGACCCTCAAGCCTCAGGTCCCCAGACGGTCTGTGGCGCTTCCTTGACCATACCAACACTGTGGCACTGAGCATGAACAAATGTGTTTTACCTGAGCTGGCCCAAAGGGACGAGGGAAGCCCCAGAGCAGACTGGCATCATGCCAGCGATTGCCAGCCTGGTGTAGGGTAGAACTGACCCTACTGTGAATGGGCACCAAAAGAGAAGAACAGCCCAAGTTCCTCTTCAAAGTTCATTTTTTTTCCTACTCTACACACCTAAATGGACTTTGAGGTTTCCTTACAGCCAGTACACAACCTTTGGGCAAAGTTCCCTCTAAGCCAGTCCTGTTTCCCTATGATGTCAAAAAAGTTTAATAAAACCAGTAGTGATTCTTACAATGTAAAACTTAAAAATGTTTCCCTTGACAACATCTGGCAAAAAAGGAAGCCATGAATATTTTACAAAAAGAAGTTCCTACGAACTCCACCTTGCTGTGAAAATATTGAGAGATTCCTCAGAATGGTATTTCTTCCTTGTTAAACCCTTAATCAAATAAATTCATACAGCTAATGTCCTAATTTCATGCCAGAACTTCAATACAAAAGGTTTGCTGCTACTTGGAATATGTATATCCCACTTGAAATAAGAACCACGTAAACCATGACTCTGTTAAAAGCATGGGAGTGCAGAGTGTGGGCTGTTAATTATTGTTGTGATAACCTTAAGTAGGAGGATATATCAAAAAATGTACATAAAGACAACAAATAACCCTTATCATGTCCAATAAATCTAACTTCAAATACAGAACAAAGACACCAAAGAGTTTTAGGTGTAGATTTTACTAATGGATGCCCATTGATTTCTAACTTCAAATAACCTCTGCATGACATTAAAGGTGCATTTATTCAGCTACTTGGCTCCAAGAATCCAACCAACATATAGTGCTCTTGTGTTACTCTGCACTTAACCCTTGCCAGGAAATCCTACCAGATTCACTTGTCAGCAAAAGAGAGCACATTCTGTTTTTAAAACAAAGCATGTTAAAATTAAAACAAAAAACAAATGTCAGCGCCATGAAGGCAGTTAAAGCAGTCCCTGAATACAGCTCTTTGAGGCTTGCCCTCTATACAGAAGCTAATTTTCACTAAGCAGCAAATTAGAGCATGGGGGAACCAAGATTATTACATCTAACTGATGGTACAGTATAAATTTAGATGGGTGGAATTTATTGGATTACTCTGTTTAGGGAATAAAAGTTAAACACCTCTAACGAAGCCATGAGATTCTTAATGAAGATGAGACTAGTTAAGGCCTCAGTTCTACATCTCATCCCAAAGAAGCCCATTTCTAAGATCATTATTACATTCAAATTGAGTTTTTCCCTCTTCTCCCTTCTGCCTTTTGAAACAAAATCCAAATGAACACTCCAAGAAAACCTGACTCAAAGCTGAATAATATAAACCACATCCCTATGAGCTGTGAGGGTATAAGCAACCTGCTCCCATGCTATGTTTGAAAAGACACATCTGAAAATTCATGTTGTTCATTTGCAAGACATAAAAGCTACTTGTGATGCCAGCACCAAGTAAACAGAAGAGAACTGTCCCTATTTCGTTGATCAGTATCATATATCATAACAATATGCCTGTATTTGTCAAACATTGCATTTCTTCTTCTCTGCCTAGTAGCAATCCTACATAACAAGTGACATCTAAATATTTATTTTGGGAAAGATAAAAGCTCCAATATATGACAAGGAATATTATGACTGACAGAGAGATTATATTAATCATGAGTAAAAAGATGATGTTTGATCCTACTTGTGCAGAAAGTTTTAAAATTTTTTAAAAAAAAATCTTTTAAATGAATTCTATCCTCAGGAAAATGATTAAAACCAGAAAAGCCTTGAAATGTCAGCTGGTGACATGTTTTTCTTCTTTATCTTTCTTTTTTGTTGTTGTTGCTGTGAAAAAAAAAAATCTGAGAAAATACAGCAAAGTGCATCATTAACTTCTTATTAATTTTATAATACAAAGGCAATTCAGTTAAAATAGTAGTGCTGCAACTTTAAATTACAGAACTAGCTTGGTATTTAATGAGAGATTTAGCACAGCGGGGTTTCTGTTAAATTAAGTTGTGCCTTCACATCACAGTGGGAAAACAGGTGTATATTGGTTTAGAATTATGGAAATGTTGACTAATTCCAAGGCTTGTAATCAAACAGCAAGGCACCCTGCAATATTTTCTTCCAAGATTCTGCATTAATCATTTATGTCTGGTCTCATTTTCTTCATGTCCACTAAAAGGGTGCAGCTCAAAGGAGCAGATCAAGCGCTGGTGTTTTCATGTCTCTGTTAAGGATGAGGTCCAGGCAAAAAGCAGAGATAGAGACATAGCACTACAGGCTCTGCTCAAAAACCTACTTAAATTAAACTGAACATGCAGCCTTGGAAGGGGCATAAATTTCACACTAAACCCCCACTTTTTTGGCTTCACTGGTGCTGATCCAAAACCTGCTTACGAAGCCACATGGAGCAAGTCTGCATTTAAGAAATGAAAAGACTAAACCCAGAAATAATCTAGGCTCTATCATTAATGAACACAGAGCTATTCTCCTCCATGCTTCTGCAGCAGCACGGGTTACACCTGAGTGCAGGTAAAACACAGACAAGTTCCAACAGCCACAGCATCCCTGCAGTGCCCTGCTCCTGCCTCTGCCAGCTTTCCTTACCTTACACTAATAAATCACCTGCCTTTCCCTCAGATTTTCTCCCTGGGCTGTTTAAGGATGCCTTATCTGATGCACGGTGGTATTACAGCAAAAGGGGAAGGCATAGATTCTTTTGTTTCCAGGAGACACCTTATTACTGAACCTCCTACTGATCATACCTCGCTTACTGGAAGCAAGCTGACATTGATGCCCAAATGAACCTGATCCAAACTCATCCCTTGTTGTAGTTCTGCCAGAATATTGCTTCCATTTGCTCTGAGACTATTTCACATGCAGACCTATCCACTACCTATTCCTGCTCATTCGGTAAAAGCTACTTAGCAGGCAAGAGGAACAATACAGAAATTGCTAAAATTCACATAAGGAGAATCCTGCTAACGTGAAGCATTTCCAGCACGTGTGCTACAACTTTAAAGCGTGCTTAAATGAAGTTATTTTGGGAATACACAGATGCAGCATAACAGTATCCCCATATACACTGAATGTCAAGCATAGTGCATGTGCGAAATATAGAATCTGTTACATTATATATGCTGAATCATTGTGAAAGACAAGCAGTAGAAATGTATTCAAGTTGCTTCTTTTTATTAGAGGCTTCCCTTTAAAAAAGTAAGTATAAAAACATAGTAAAATCTAAACACCTCTGGCCATATCAGGAATATTTTTAAAGCCGAGGCCCCAGAGTCATGGGAATCCAATTTCCATATTTCCCTAAAAGAAAACTTGGTAACATTACAGTCAGGACAGGAAAAAACAGCTTGGAAAGATAAATTTTAAATGACAAAGAGCTAGAGAGGGCTTTAGGAAAAAAAAATTTTTTTTGAACGTTATTTTAAAAACATCAGAAGGTACACTGGTGTCTTCAACTGTGGCCTGCTCATTAGCTCTGCAGAAGTGGAGGAGTGCTCAAGTAAGATGTAATGCAGAGATGAGCCAGCTTTGCCACCTGTTTGTGAGGAAGTCAGAGAAGGAATGTGCCCCTCTGAGTTGCCCACTGGGATAAATAAGATCTCTCAAAACATAACAACCAGCTTGGGGGACTCAGAGAAGAACAGAAAACAAAAGCAGCTGAGGGAGCTGGGTTTGTTTAGCCTAGAGAAAAGGAGGCTCGAGGGGACCTTATCACTCTCAGCAAGTCCCTTACAGGAGGGTGTAGCCAGGTGGGGGTCGGGCTCTGCTCCCAGGAAACGCAACAGGACGAAAGGACATGGCCTCAAGCTGCACAGGGGAGGTTTAGGTTGGATAACAGAATGAACTTCTTCACTGAAAGGGTGGTCAGGCATTGGAACAGGCTTCCCAGGGAAGTGGTGGAGACATCATCCCTAGAAGTGTTCAAAACACAACTGGATATGGCACTTTGTGCTATGATTTAGTTGACATCATGGTTTTTGGTCAAAGGTTGGACTCGATCTTGGAGGTCTTTTCCAACCTTAATGATTCTGTGATTCTAAATGGACTGTCTATTTCTTAAGGGGGTAATGTGCAGATATTGTGGTAGAGCTTCAGAGATGCTATCTGGGCAGGGTGCTGCTCCAGCAGCTTGGAATCTCCTCCATCCTACCCAGCCAGTCCACACAGCCATTTGACTCAGCATGATGGAGACCAATTACTCAGTGAGTTGGTTTAGGAGCAGCATTGAATGGGATTAGAGAGCACTTGTCCAAGGGCTCGGCCTTTTCTGGCGGTGGGGATGGGAACCAACAACTGGGGTTGCAGAGCCAGGGGATGCTGAGATTCAGCCTGAGCTCCAAAGGGGTCTCAAAGGGAATCGTCCCTCAGAGCCTTCCTTTCTCTCTCGAGGATGGCACAAGTGCCAAGACTCCCACTGGGAGGCTTGCAAGGTCTTGACACTGTCCCTTGCAAGGGCCAGTTGCTGGAAAACACCACTTGAAGTACCACAGCTTTTCTCCTGCTTTCCTGTGGCTGGCCTACCTTTGCAAATGTCCTACCACCGTTCCCAGCATTTCCATTACAAATGACAGAGGAAGCCCGTTTTACCTTGGTGGCTTAGCAGGGCTCATGGGTAACTGTCCAACACACCTCTCTACACTGGTCATTTCCATGACACAAGAGTTGGCTTTCCTAGCAGAAAATCACTTGTGTAAAGTGAACTGGCCAGATATAATTTTTCAAACACAGTGTCCAGTTTCACACACAGCACATAGGAAGTAAAGGAGATATTGGCCATATAACCGTCAGTCCAGTCAATGCTCTCTTTATTTACACAGTGTATTTATTTATTTTCATGTCTGTAACCAGACACTACAAATATATACTTGAACACTTCTCCTACATCAAGAGGAAATATACCTCCATCCTTTACACTTTTTCTCTTCCATCCTCAAAGTATTCAGCAGAGAAAATGAAAACAGTGGTACAAGAATATTTCAGAGTTAAGACATGCAATTACCAGTGATATACTTCTCTGTAACCCTGTAATTTAAATATAAAATACCATAGAAAAACACCAAAGATATGGTTTGTACAACACAACCACAACTGTTCTGAATGCTGGTGCCAGTGGGAGTAGATGGTGAGGAGAGGTGATGTCAGGGGACAGGATGACACCATGCAAACAGCTATGTGGTAACACACCCCACAACATCCCGAGATATGCAGCCACTGCACTCAGGTTGTTTAGAAACCATGTGGATAAGGGCTGCATTTAACAACACTGGCTGTGTTTTGTCTTTTTGTCTTCTCTCCCTTTTCAAATGTGAAGCCCCAGTGGTGCAGTGTTTTCCTGCTGTATGTTTTGTCTCCTTCCTCCTTACCCCTTAAATAAATTTAAAAAAAGGATCCAAACTGCTCTTTGGCCACTGTCTCTAGTCAGCAGGAATCAGCACGCTTTCCAGCCAAGGGACTTTCTAGAGAACAGCAACTGCCTTTGAACATGATGCCATTGCTACAGGATTGGCACCAATACAGGACAGACCATCAGCTTAGCCACTTTCCTTGCAGAGATCAAGGTCATTTGGGGCACCCAGCAGCATTGAGAGCAAAAGGGCTATTTTTCTGGCAATAAAATAATTAGGATCGAAAAGTAAATGTACTCACCCCAGGTAAAGTTTTAATATTGTGCAGTGCATTCTGTGCCTCAAGAGCAGCTTTTCTTGTATAAAATGTTACGAAACAACAACCTATAGAGAGAAATGAAAAGCTTTCAGAAATTAGTGAGTATGATTTGTGAGAGTACAATAGGGAGGGAGAAAAAACAGTGGTTGAACAACACATTATGAAAGCTAGAAAAGTGAATTATCCTGAGGCGCCTCAATGACATGAATAAAAGATAGCTTGCATAGTTTAAAATAAAAAGTCCCCCCCTGTGCATTGCATCTATAGCACACCTGCATTGTTAGTGAACTGTAATCACTTAGAAATTGTTAACCAAAATCCAATTGGCTTTGTACATTGTAAATAAGGTTATATTTTTCTGAAGGCTCCTCATTATACTTTGAATATAAGTAACATGGCAGGCTCAAGCAGCAGGAATTCATTGTTACATCCCAAGCAGAAAATCAGGTTAAAGCAGGATCCTATTTAAAGGCCCTTATACAAAAGAGCTAAGGTTGGTTCCCCCCTTTCTTTGAAACCAGGCAGTACTGGAGGCAGGACACTCATCTCAGTTTCAAGAATGAAAAACAACCTACAGGTGAATTTGCCACTGCTGGGATAGTGGAGGCTGCTGATGGTTGACAGAATTAACTCCCTGCATCTGCAGAATTTTCAGTAAAGCAGGTGGTTTTAGTTGTCTTAATTCTGTGGTTTCCCTTTTGACAGCATGGTCCAGCCAGGTGGTCTGTGGGACCAAACATGGGTTGCTGTCACTTTCTCCACTGGAAACATGTGAAGTAGCTTTTGCTGCAGCACACACATGCCAGGCAGCTCAACACCAGCCCCAGGGTCAGGTCAGGGCTCACAGGCAGATCCTCAGGGAAGAACTATAATGTCACAGGCATGGGACAAAAAGCAAGGGCCAGGGTTTGCCTGTAATTCCCCATGGCAATGAAATCTGCTCCTTGACTTCGAAGATGAGATGTTTTCTGCAAATGGGGTGTTTGGCGACCCAGCTGCTATGGGGAGAGGGGAAAACATTCTGAGCAATGCTGGTAGGGGGGCAGAAGTGGCTACTGAAGTAAAACCTACTTCACATGGAACAGGATGATGCAGGTCTTACTGATGAAACAGAAAACAATCCTGTTCTCTTAATCACAGTCAGAGGTTTGTTACAACTCCAGAGAAATGTCAAAACCAATCAGTAAATAAAAGAAACCCTGGCTCATGAGCCTTGGCTCTCCCTTGGAGCGTGACACAGATAAAATAATCTGTGCTTCAGGCGGTGAGCAAAGATGATGCTTGTATCAGCTGCCTGATGTTGACCAAAGTGAAACATCCCAGCCCACCTGACATGCTTGCTTGTGTTCAACCCTGCAGCATCCCTGTAATGGCAAAAGACACAAGGAGAAGGTGTGCACAGCAGCACACAGCAAACACTGGAAGTAACTGTGTGGAGGTGGCCCATACCACACTTTGGAAGGAAGGGCTGAATCCAGAACGGCCCCTTCACTGCCCCTTGCTTGGCTCAAGCTGTGCATGGCACTGTGAATGCCCCCTCTGGCTCTGCAGCCAGGCCAGTGACAACCATTACCTCTGTAACAAGAAAAAGTGACCATGTATTCCCAGATGGAACACACAAGTTTATCCCTAATGCAGAAAATCACTTGCAGGCATAGAAAAACATGGGCAGGCAGGTAATGCAGACTTAACACAGCTGAGAGAAACATTTTTCATACTGCCAACAAGTTCTTCAAAATTTCACACTTTACGATGGAGATGGTTTAATAATTATTTCAGTAAGCAGAACATTGTTTGCAGGGATGTGTGCTAGAGACAGGCACAGCCTGTTAGGGTTTGTGTTTCCTTTAAGTGCTTCTAAATCTTCTGTTTCACTGGAAAATTCTGAAAATTTGTATTATTTTACCCCAGATGAAAATGAGAAAATAATCCAAGTTTGTGACATTTAATAGTTCAACTTTGAGACAACACTGCAATATTTTTCTATCCTGCCAGCCAGCTCCAAGTCTATCTCCTATTGTTTCTTTGTTTGGTTTATGAGCTTTTTAATATAAAGTTTTTTAACCAGGAGAGAAGATTCAAGGGGAAAATATCAAGCTGTAATCACAAATTTGCAATTGCCATGTCCTTTTCCATGGGCCCGAAGAGTTTCATTTTAGATTTCAGCTCTGTGGGTTCATTCTGATAAGACGAAATTTGAAATCTATTGGTTTATCATTCTTGGCACTACTTGAAAGAACTGCACTTGAAAGATGAATATGCTGTGAAATACCCTTTAACTGGTCATTTTTGGGAAGTAATAGCTCAGGGGAGAAAAATGTTCCTGTGAATGAGGGTCGGAAGAAACAGTAGCTTAATGGGAAACGTGCAGATGTTTCAGGCAGGTCATCGGACCCTGACAAAAACAGAGACTTCTAAGCTCACAGACTTATACATCTGAAAATACACATGGATAAAATTTTTCTCAGGATACATTTGGCTTATATCTTCTTAAATAAAACAAACCCCACAAGAGCTGGTTTGCTGTGGTTTGAGTAGAGTATGGACACTTACTTGTGGAAACCTGAATTTGAAAGTATTTGCTACAGAGGTCAGAGCTGGACTCAAAAAAGAAAATAAGAGAGCAGAGAGTAACAGAAAAGGCAATAGTCCATGTTTACCCAAGGAAATGCTGTAGCTTAGCCTGTGCATTTTCCAGAGGTGCTGCATCCATGTTACACAAACTGCACAAAAGATGTCTCCACTGTAAAATCGCTTTAGGTCAGTACATAGAAAAAAGTACCTAATTCAGTCTTTTCTGCAGGAATATTGGAGGGGAAGATGCCTATGTAAAAGGACAGGGCTAGTCTGTGTTTTAGGACTGGTAGCTGTCCCCTGCTTAAAGGCAAAGAGGCAATGATCTTCCTTCCTCCATTTTACTAAAGAAAATTTGATAATCAAAGACAAGCAAGTGGCCCAGCTGGAAAAGGAAGAGTGTTTCCTACTGAAAGAAAATAAAAAAATACAGCCCTCCCCTTCAGGCCCCATGCACACAGTCATTGCTTCATCACCAACAAATTCGACGGCAGCTTGAATCACAACTAGACTTTTCTGACACGCAAATAGCTCAAAGCCTGGCAGTGATAACCTTCTCCCCTCCTAGTCAGGACAACTTAAAAGGTGAATTGGTTAGTGGACATGGTTCTGCTGCTCCTCAGCAGCCCGAAATACAGCCCAGTTTAACTCCACATGGGTTAGTGTATTCTTGCCCACAGGCAGAGGAGCTCGTGCTGCCTGTCAGTACCTCCAGAGCAAATCTCCCACGCTCTGCTGAGCTGGTTGTGCTCTACTTGGAACAGTATTTACTACAGCGTAAGGCATTTCTTCTTTGTACCTTAAAAAAAATGCTGAATGAATCATGCAGATCCCTACAGTCCCTTAAGGACATCGGCAACAACTTCATGGCTATCCTGCCAGATGCTTGAGCAGACTGAATAAAACCTGCCACTCCGTGCTGCTCAGCGTTTAATGGCAACAAATGGGATGCCTGAGAAACAACAGCAGAAAACAGCCCCACTTCTCAAGGCATCTGACGAGCAAACGCTGCAGTGTGGACACTACAATGCTCAACTTCAACACCTCATTAAAAAAAGGGAAAAGATCTCTTACTTCAGCTTGTTTTCACTCTCCCTCCTCCTTCCCTCCCCCCTTCCCCTTTTTTTCTTTTTTCAAAGGAAATTTAGTGCCAGAGAAAGACCTCAAGGTCCCAGCCATTGGGAGAGAGTTGACACATTCAATTCTCCATGACACATTCAATTCACAAGCCCTTGCTCGGGCTGCCAAAGGCACCAATTAGCACCAGTGGTGGAGATTTTATTTATTTAATTTCTACAGAAACCTGTTTAGCAAGACAGTGACAGGGACAAACAGCCTCGTGTATGGCTAGAAACAGCTTTACGTGAGTCACTGTCAAAGATGGCAGCAATGGATTACAGGGGAATCAAGCCATAGGTTCACTGAAGTCCTCATTTAGAAGTGAGGAGGGGGAAAAAGAAGATCAAGTGGTGAAGACTTTCAGACTACTGTAGCCATGATTTTCTGCTGACAGTGAACTTGGGTTTCTGGAGGACATTGTGGAATTATGACAAATTGCAGTTTTCACCATGAAACTTCAAGAAATGCCATTCCTCCTGTAAGCAAGAGGATTTTTTCAAAGAGCTGTTAGTGACCCCATGTAATGGGGCTTCTCCTCCCGTGTGACTTCTGCTCTATGACCCAAGTTTACCTCCCAGGAGAGCAGCCACAGCATTAATAGGCTGCAAGATCCAGCTCTATGACATCTCCAGGAGCTCTGCCATACCATTATTTCCTTCACTTTCTCCCAATTCAAACACAGACTAATTATGCCGTGAGAGCTGTTTACATTCCTAATTTTGAACAACTAACAAAGGGAAGCTCTCCTCCACTTGAAGATGTGGCTTACACAGTCCTCGTTGGCATTTAACGGCACTGGGATCTGTGTAAGAGGCTTAATCTCTCAGCCAGGATTTCATGCCTGAATGAATACGCCAACCTCCATCTTGCTTCGGGTGAGAAAAAGTCTTTTACAGCTCCCTAAACTGAATAGACAATTCCTGTGTTAAAGTTACCAAGAATTACACATGTGCATCAATATGAGAAAATAACCCTTGGATGTGGACAGGAATTAAAACACGCTCCACAAGATGCTCTGAGGTTTTGATTTGCTTGAAGAAAAACATTCTGGAATTTCCCAGGCCTGAAAATTTAACTCTTGGGAATTAAAAGAGAAAAGATACAGGAGGAAAAAAAACAACCCGTATTTGTTGGTCTGATTTATTAGTTTCTTTAGTTTTCAACTGTCAAAATTTGTCAGTTTGGATCTCTCCTGTGTTGTGCATATTATCACCTGCTGCCAGTATCTGAACCCTAACCATGGGGCATAGAAATACAAGAGCTTATCAGGGTGCCTGCAAAGCATGCAACAACTTAAAAATGAAATTTGCTTTACCTTTTAGACTAATAAAATAAACACTTCAAAACAGCTATAATGATTATCTGATGATTGAACTCTGTATTCTTTTAGCAAGTAATGGAATCCTGGCAGACAAATTCAATTCAAAACACATTCACATTCAGGACATCAACAAAGTCATCATGTTGTGAATTGAAAATTCCTTTAACGGCCACGTTTGAATTCTAAGGGGCTGACAGATCAAGGGACTGAAGGCCCTGGAAGGCTAAATGAGTGAAGTCCTGCTATGTTTCTTTCTTTCTGTGAATGAAGCTCACTTTTGTGTATGCATTTGCAAGCAGAACAGGTGCTGGCTTCATACAAGCCTGGAATCTCAATGGGGACAGTAGCTTCTTGTCAATCCAGCACAGTTCAAGCTAGTTTAAGTTAAGAAGGATTTCTTTTTCTTGTTTTTTTTCCCCACTCCAAATGTTTCTCTCCTGATTTCCACATTCACTCATCCACTACGAAAATTTAAACACTACACTAATACAGGGCAGGCTTTAACAAGCTCTCTTGCATTCCAGCCATCCACCCAAACTCTGGAATATGTGCTCTGTAAATCACAAGCAGCTGCCTGAACAGTGTGATTTTCAACCAAACACACCATGACCTGTAATGTCATTTTCCAAAAGCCAATGAAGACATTAAAAGCTCTTTTCCACTAAAGCCACTGAGAAGACCTGTTGCTACAAGGAGTTCAGGTGTGTGGTTGGGCAATGAGAATTTTCACTTTTGTTACATTTGGTGCAGTGCAATGGGAGCCTTGCCTGGCATTTATTCTGTGCTACAGATGTTAGTGCAATTAGCTAACCTGCACTGGAGATGCTGGTCTAGTATTAGGAGAGGTATTTCAAGTCTTAGAGATTTTGATTGGGTCATTCCAGACAAAACCAGAGAAAACCATGAACTGTCTGAATAGCAAATACAGCCATTTCTGACCAAGGAACCCAGAAATAAAAATCCAACTCTTTTTGAAACTCTGCTTATCAGAAGAAAGTGGCTAAGGCAGGGATGTGTTTTGATTCCTACCTGCACCATCCTTATGCTCTATTGTCTATGGAGTCATGGGAGAGTAAGATGGAAAGGATTCACTCCTGAAGCAATCCCTGATAGAATTGCCAAATACAGCAGAAATCAACTTTTAATGATGTCGCCTCCCAATTAGCTCAGGTTTGCTAATAGTTTGATATAATTGGCACCCTGATGGAAACCGTATTACCAGTCCTGTCACCAGCCAGGAAACCACATTGCCACTCTAATGACAGCACATATTATAGCGATGCCACTTCTAATATTAATACATTAGCTGAATGTAGGAAAGGGCTCACATGTGAGAAGGATTCACAACTGGGACGTGCCAAATTCCACCCTGTGCTCTAATTTTCCTCCTGGTTATAGCATTCAGGGTGGCAGTGCCCCAGCCCCAGAGTGCCCCGCATTGCATTGCTTGCATTAAAGCACAAATGCTCCAGGCTGGTAACAGCCCCGTAAATGGCCAGTGAAAAATGATCCCATGGAGCTCAATTTTTTCTCTCCATGCCTTGCAAGTTATGACGGCCTTTCTGTTAATTGGCCACAAGTCCTAGTTTGCTGTCAGCCTTCAGCTGCACCGGGGAGCTCTTTTGGAGGAGTCGCACTCTGTCATTCCCATACCCTTGTGAATACAAATGCTCTCTATAAATGTCCTCTGCCTACAAAATGGAAGTGTTTTTTTTCTTCTTCTTCTTTTTTCTTTTTTTTTTTTCCTTTTTTTGACCTAGATTAAATTTGCTGCATTTTCAAGCCTTTTGGGAAAGCAACTAAGAACTAATATGCACCAGTTCATGTGCCACAACACTTCCCTACCCATTATTATGTAAATTTTGACTAAAGTGCGACACAGATAGAAAAGATATCAAGGGCAAAATTGCCAGAATCTACTTTTCTTGCTCTCTGAAATAAGCCAGTTATATTAAACAGTTTTAAATGGCTAATAGCTGTACAAGTATCTGAAGAATTTCAATGTACAATTTTTCATATAGGACAATGACAGCTTTTGCAAATTCCCGAACTCTCCTGCTGCCTGTGTAATGACTGAGAAGTAAATGGCCAGCATCCTGGAACCCTCTGTTTTACTTCTGAAGGATGGGGCCAACTTCCACACCTGCAGCTTGGCAACACTCATATGATATCTGCACTAGGTGGTGATGAAGGAGTAAAAAAAAAAGCAGATGCAGAATTAGATTCTATACATGGTGGCAGGGTAAATAAATAACACAAATCAGGTTTATAGCATCAAGGCAATTTTCTGTCATTACAAACTAATCTGTCCCTAAAGAAACCATCCCTGCGTGCTGGGATGGAAGCGGAGCTTTATTAGTCTGGGCTGAGTAGTGGACGAGAGACATTGCAACACAAACTCAGGAAGTTCTGTGAAGACAGAGCTGAGCAGTCAGGGGCACTGAGCCTGCACATCAGCACTGCACCAACACCCTGATCTGCAGGTGGCCTGGCCTGGAATGCTCCTCCTTTGCCAGCCCGTCCAAGTACCCACCCAGTGCAAATCCCTAGGGAGAGCCATTGAGATGGACAGCTGTCGCTCAACCAACATCAGTGGGAAAATCAAAGCAGCAGCTCAGTGACTCCTGTTGAGTTCGTGTTTGGTCTGTTCACATTTCTAGATCTCAGGGGTGGAGAATAATTGGGATCTTATACATCAGTCCATATGGGTTACAATAAAGACTGCTTGTCAGAGCTTTTGGACAAGAAATTCTCAAATAAATAGGACAGCAGGGGGAGATGGCATTCCAGCCTCTACGTCTATCAGGGGTGTCCCATGGGAACTCACTGCACTTCCCACTTGTAAAATACAGAAAAGAATATACACAAAATACGAGAATTTTTTTTAAACTGGAAATAGTTTTAAATAAGTCCTGTCACTATGTATATATATTGTATCAAGAAAGAAATCTTGAAATTGGGGGGACATCACAATGAAACTACAAAAAATGAAAAGTAGAAATAATTAATTATTTCTTATGCTGCCTTCTTGTCATTTCCCCTTTACCTTTTCTTCCTTCTTTTCCTTCTTATTCTTGTACTAATGCTCCTTAATCTTTAATTCACTTTCTTCTTCCCTCAAATAAATTATTTTTCTTTTCTTCCTAGCTGACGGTTATTGTTTCCCTTTTCTTTGGCCAGGTAACAATTGACTGGAATTTACTGGCCTGAATTTACTGGCTTTAAAATGAATTAACATGTCCTCTGTGCAAGTTAACCCCTAAGTTTGACCATCTGCTAAATACATCTTTGGATGCAGTAGAGAAAGAGGGTTCAGAGAACAGATGCTGAAAAAAAATGGAAATACAAAATTAAGATGTCCCTTATGAATCCATTCTTGCAGCAGAAAACTGCTGTAACACTGTATTTCAGTTCAAAAAGACTCTAAAAAGATCATGTTTACATAAATTAACATAGGCAGGGACACATCTTTCCCTGATGTCATTTCAAACGCCCTATTGTCTCCAACCCTGGCACTCACTAGTAGCAAATCAAACTTCCCAGCACATACATCTTACACTCCTGGATTTCCTTTTGTTTTTTCTTTCACTTGAATGCTTGAGAAAGATCACTGAAGACTGGCTTTTCCTGATAAGGCTTCCAGATCACTGCTCTAATGAAACCTCTAATTGCACTGTGACTCCTGAGAAGCCATTCAAGTCCTAGTTCAACTAGGAGGCAACTCTGTAGTGAAAAATACTGGGAATAGAAGAGCTTTACTATGAACTTATCCCTTCAAAATAATCAAATCTTTGAGAGTTATTTGCAATTTATAAACTTTCTCTGTCACTATGAAAAACCTATGTCTTGTACTGGAAATTATCTTCACTGGTTAAATGCCAAAGGCATCCTGGGCTGCATCAGGCAGAGCAGGACAGTGGAGTTGATCCTTGCCCTCTTCTCAGCCCTGCTGAGACATGTATGGGTTTCTGGATCTCCTTTTTTTTCCCCAGTAAAGACATCTGGACATACTGGAGCCTGTCCAGTGAAGGACCATGAAGATGAGGAAGGGTCTGGAGCACCTCCCATATGGAAAGCAACTGAGAGAGCTGGGACTGTTCAGACCGGAGAAGAAAACATTGGAAGGAGTAAAGAAGGTAGAGCATTCTCACTGGTCCAGTGACAGGGCAAGAGGCTGTGGCCACAAATTAAAAGAGAGGAAATTCCATTTAAAAATAAGGAAGGACATTTTTATACTACAGGTCATCAAACACTGGCATAGTTTGCCCAAACAAGTTGTGGACTCTCCTTCTCTGGAGATAATTAAAATCCTGCTTGGACACAGCTCTGACAAACCTGCTGTAGATGACCCTGCTTTTAGCTGGGATTGGACGAGATGAATCCCAGAGGTTCTTTCAGACCTCAGCCAGCTTGTGATTCTGTGAAATGGCAATGAAGGAATTTAACCGGCTTCTGACAACATCCCTCCTAACACAGCTCAACTTCCCCAGAAATACATTGCAAGCTTATTTAACTCTAGCAGACAATATCAGTTAAATTACTGTTTTATTGCTGTACCCAGCAGATGGGAACCAGCTCTCATTCACTAGCAGATTTCACACACAAGATGAGTTTTTTCATAGCAAGAACATGGGAATTAATGCTTTTTTCTTTTTTTAAAGAAACAGAATCTGAAACCTTTTAGCACCTTCTAGTACCTAAAGGGGACCGGGATATGCCTGGAGAGGAACTTTGCCAGGGCATGTAGTGGCAGGACAAGGGAGAATGGCTTCAAACAGAAAGAGGGCAGGTTTCAGTTGGGTATTAGGAAGAAATTCTTTACTGTGAGAGCAGTGAAACAGAGGAACAGGTTGCTCAGAGAAGCTGTGGATCACTGGAAGTGTTCAAGGCCAGGCTGGATGGAATTTTGAGCAACCTGGTCTAGTGGAACATGTCCCTGCCCAGGGCAGGGTGGTGGAACAAGGTGACCTTTAAGGCCCCTTTCAACTCAAACCATTCTATGATTCTAGGATGATTCTATGAACATCCCAGCATGGCAGATATTGCCATAGACACACAAGACAATAAAATGTCTTGTGTCATACCTTGTTTTAGAAATATATCAATACATTTATGAATTCATGAGAACACAATGCATTTTTTTAAGTTGCGGTTTATCCAGTCCTGTTGTATCTGACACGAAGTTTTGTTTAAACCTCACTGACAGCTCTAAACCTCTGAGCTTGTATCTTCTAAAGACAGCATAGGAAAAGCCAGAACTATCAGTACGAAGAGAAAAAAGAGGAAGAGGTCCAGAGAGAAGGAGTCATAAAAGAAGGTACACAGAGGAAAGACTGACACTTCACTCATTTACAAAACAACAAAACCTCAACCCTACCCAGAAACTTGGCAAGAATATCGTGCATGGGGTGTTTTCGACATTTAACTGGATTTGGAAGAGTTGGATACCATTTCTACAAGAGAATCTAAAATCTGACCTTGAATAACTCATTTCTAGGAATAGGGTGTTGAAGTTCTTCTGAAAATAATGTTCAATGCCCATCTGAATCTTTCGATGCCTAAATGCTTTTGAACAATCTGGCCTTTCATCTCCCTATGCTCTAGCTTTTCCTTGTAAAATAGAAAGAATAAAATGTTCTGAGCTCAAAGGAGTACTCTGAAGAAACCATGAAAAGATAAAAATTGAGGTAAAAAGACACAGCCATTGTAGTGACAATGAGTAACAGCAGAGCAGTATGTGCCAGCGCTGCTTCCATCTGACTCACTGCAGTCTGTCACACTTCCTCCAAAAGGTACCTTATAGGAAATGGAAGAAATCAATACAAGACATTTGAGATGGCTTAAAGGATGCTTGAGTAGCATGGGAAGAAATTCTATGATAAATGTTGCCTCTAAGTGCCCTGAACTTGAATCAACAAATAACTGTTTCCACCAACATCCCCCCTACCCTGATTTTTCTGCTTTTGGCCAAGCCACGGAATTGGGGGCTCCATTCTCTGCTGGTGGAAGAACTGGCAAAGCCTGCACTCTGTGTCATGATTTGCTTCAATATACACACTATTTTAACGGAGATAATTTTCAACTTTTATACTTTTTTTCCCCCTGAGAAATATGTTTCCCCATCTCTAAAATTCAGGTCTAAATCCATTGTCTGAATCCATCACACTCCCTGCTCCCTTCGCCCAAGATGCAGTCAAACACTTTCAACTCTTTCTCGACTTCAACATCATGAACCCTTGCACATCTTGTATTGATTTCTAGGCATTCACAGCTTCACTCTCACAGGGTCACAGCACATGTCAAATCTTTCCTGCATTGCACCTTCAAGCAGTGTTTCATCTAAGGAGCTTTGCTTTGCCTGAACTTGTTAGCAGTGACACATTTGTTCCCCAATTAAGCTTTCTTTATAATAATAATAAAAAAGAAATAGAAGTGATTCCTGGCAACTTTTCTATCTTTCTAGTCAGTTGAAACAATTTTATGCAGATGAAGATGCAGCTCCACCAAGCCTTTGAACTTTAAGCATCATCTTTACTTGGCTTTGAACTCTCAACAGGGCCCATGATCTTTCAAAGCAATGTACTCTGCTGTGGAAACTTCAAAAAAGAGAGAAAAAGGCATGGTTAGAAAAAAAAATGCAAAAGATAGGGTTTTTTTAAATGCTTGATGCTCCTGGAAATAAATAAAAAACCCAACTGAGTGGTATCTGAAGAAGTGTATTCGGCACTCAAGTGTTTCCCTAATTAATTGTTTAGATGAGTGCTAAAATAAATGCAGCAGCAGCAAAGATAAACAAACCACTTTAGTAATAAAGCCATATATTTGTGCAGGCACACAAAAATAAATGGCAGCACTTAATGAGCACAAGCAATGAGAACGAAGAACACACTTCATGTGGGGGACCTATGCTCAGAAAGCTCAAGCTCAAAGATATTTGAGAGGTATCTCACAACCACTTCCCAACCTGCCTCTTGTTTGCCTCTTCCACAGAACCTTGTTTGGCACAGACTAACAGTGTAAAAAATGCAGTGTCCTGATGAAGAATTATAGGTCACGTTTCACCTTGCCCGGGCAGCCTCACCAGGGCAAGGAAAACACTTCTGGGGAGAGACTGCTAGCCTAGTTAATTATTATTCCTCTTTATTTTTGTCTGATGATTAACTAATGTAAAATCAATGAAGGGAGATACAGAATAGATGTGTAACATGTACTTCCAAAATGAGAGAGAAAAGCTAAGATGATTCATACAGTCTTTTCCTTCTGACTAGAAAATGAGCTAGCAAAGTATAAATACTGGGGGAAAGTGTTATTTTGTATATGTAGGAAAGCAGTTTTAATAGAATTATAAGACCGTTAGAGGCAGGAAAATTCATCTAAGCTACTCTCCCAGAGAGGACAGCATTACACTTCCACACATAATTCTTCCAAAGTTTTATCATGTTCTATCTGTAGATTTCCCAGAATCAGATTTCCCATCATTTCCTGAAAAAAAATATTTTGAAATCTCACAAAAAATATTTTAAATATGCTTTTCACAGTAAACACTTTCAGTTTTGCTTAATTTCCTATTGCTATTTATGGCTTGAAGACCTTATGAAATAGTGCTATTACTTATCTTAGTGTAAATGATTTGACAAGCAGACAAAAACATAAAACCCCACATGCCATACAAATAAATATGTTATTCTCCTCAGAAGCCTTCATAGAACTGACTATTTATTTCTTGCAACTATCACCACGTATGTCCCAGAAAACTGATGAAAAAAATCTATTCATGAATATTTAACATCTGTTAAAGGTAGGGAATATTGAGACTGTGTTGGATGATGAATAGGACATGTTGTAAGTCTGTTAGTTAATACCAGCTCAGAGAAGTCCAAACAGGAGTATCATGATCTATCGGTCCTATGGCTCCCCAAAGATCAAGATGTGGCATTTAATCAGACCAAGATTTAAAATAAACCTCCAGCAGCCTATTTTCAAGTTATGACAAGAGAAATACTTGGCTCTAGAGGTATAGGCTGTATGACATTATTGGCAACTTATCAGGACAAGAAGAGAAAGAACCTGGATGATTGGCAACTTAATCAGAGGGAGAAAGAAAAATAGAGAAAAGGAACAAAACGAGCACCTAAACAGTGGTGTGTTGGCTCCTGCGGCTGTCAAAGGTGGCCTTGAGCAGGCAATGGCAGGAGGGCTTACACTGAAGCTTGTCTGCAAAGTAGATGAAACTATTCAGTGTTCCTTGGCATCAATAGCATGCGGCTCCTGAATGTATCTAATCACATTTGGAGAAGCAGGATTCTGCACGGTGTTTTCTGGAGGTCACCATGGCAGCCACAGGAACATGTCCAACAAAATATCACGGATGCGCAGCTTCGATACCAAAAAACTCAGAGAGCTTTAGAACAAAGTCCCCAGTCTTAACTGCAAGCTAAAAAAAAATACAAAATAAAATCTCTGAGCGATCATATTTTGGTACCAGAGGTTGTTTAGTTAACTTGACAGTGTGACCTCATATTTTATTCAACATGTTATTGTGTAAAATATCTCTGCTGAGCATAAACAATGCAAAGTTTTCCTGGATGGGAGCTGAGAAATGGTGGGTTACAGGTTAGATTGTCAAACAAGCCTTGCAACCACCAGTTCTTACTGGGAACAAGCATCGCTTGCTGTTTTCACACAAAGCCCTACTCATAGGTTACTTGTATTTATCCACAGAGTACAGTGGATCAACAGAGGAACTGCAAAATAATGCCCTAAAAATGTGAAGTCTCTTTTCCCACATGAAATGGGATACGGGCAAATAAGGATGTGCTTGGAGGGCAGTCCTGTTAATATTGGGGCCCCTATCTTTTACAATGTTTTGGCTCCTGCTAAGACTTATTAGGAGAAACTTAAAGATAATTCCAAGCAATTTGAAATCCTCTATCAGACTCCAGAATTACTCACTCTTGCATTCTGTATGCCAGAAAGAGAAACCATAATGTAGAGCAAAATTATTTCTGGAACTGCACATTGCACATTTTCACTATAAAGCATATCACAAGCTTTGACACAGAGATAACTAAGCGATTACTTGTCAACCTCCTCTCATTCCATCAGTCTTAAAAATTAGGATAAAAAAAGCTTTTCATGTGCAACAACGGGCTACATATTAGTCCTGCAGAATTGTAAAAAATGTGGAACTAAACATCAGACAAGCCCAATTTAAAATGATGAAACACTTCTGAATTCTAAAACAATTAGGCTAATTTACAACACATGGCCTGATACACTGGAAGTTTTAATCCTTTTATTTTCATTTTTAAAAGAGGGGACATTTTCCATGCTAGTCATAAATTACTACAATCAAGACTTATTTATTTTTTTCTCTGAATACTGTTCAGGAGCAATTCTAACATCCCCTAAAGAGGTTTGTGGAAGATTCATATTTTACCTGGGAAGATATACACGGAAGTAAATTACAGAGTTAGGAAAGGCAAACCATGACTCTAACTAAAGAAGAGCACCACCTCCTTTTTCTGTGCCTTTTCAGTGATGCTGTGATGCAAATTTACTCAGTTTTCATTGCTAGGTTCCTCATTTCTGCTTGTAAATCAGGCATCCTGGGATGCTCTGAGGATTAATCAGATGAGGGTTGCAGTTTTCTCCTCTACTCTTTGTAATGGCTCCTCCCAGAAAACACATGCATCTTAAATATTTCTGATCCCTCTGGGGGTGAGATTTAAACAAACACTGACATTGGCAATGCAGCCCTGCTTGATCACGGTACTAAAAAGTCATTATGTGTGTTTCAATATCCATTCAGTTATTACCAGTCTTTTAAAACAAAGAGAAAACTGGAGAAACTATTTTTTCCTTACCACAAGGCAATGTTAGTGATGGCAGCAACATTGCTCAAAACCTACTCGGAAGAATATTTTGGCTCCTTTGTTACAGAATACTGACATTTAAAGGATAAAACATAAAACAAAAGATACAGGGCATTCACAACACTTTCAAGGCTTTCCCTTTTGCAACACACATGGACAATGGATCTTAAACGAAAGTTCTGTTTCTCTACACTTAAGGGTATTAATATTTTAGTATGACTGCATCTGTGAATGAAGACATTCAAAAAGCCATTATGTTTTCAACTTAGGTTAATAATAAGGCTATTTTTCCACCCACTCTCTGGCACAGCTGTAATGTTCTTGGCCTCAAGTGGGAGGCAATGTGGAACAAGGATTAGCAAGATGGATGATATACAACATACAGTGCCAGTTCATATAAAATATTACTAGATTGGAAATGACTGTTTACTGTCTCAGTGATTATATGATCACTTTTTTTCCTTCCAAAGAACATACAGGATGTGACGCTCCTCTATGCCAATAAAGCTTAGTGCATAGCACCTGGGTAACGACAAATTAATTTTTGAGCTAAGCCTGATGAAGGGGTCAGCCAAAATCCTAGGCAGAGTTTATCCCCAGTACTATTTTACATGATGGAAAATGCATCCCTCCAATTCATCAATATTAGCACAGAAGAGAGATTATACAACAGAAAATAAATAAAATGGGGGGACTGAAACACCAAAAAAATGTTATGACTGTGTGTGTTTACAGTACAATAATAAAACATTTAATCTTGGGGGTTTGGGGGGGAGTTGGAAAGAGCGTCTCATAGCCCACTTCCAAATAAAATCAGTCAAAACATTTAGGCATATACAGAACAAGCGTAGATTTGGCAGACAACAGGCTGGACGAACCAGCAGGGTTTTTTTCATTCAAGTTAGGTTTCCAAACTTGAGACCTTTGCGTCCTGGAGCTCAAAATCTCTCGCCTCATCTAGTAGACCCACCCCTCTTAACAAAGGCCACAGTGGCTCTACCATGAGCAGCCAGGGATACTGAGCCCTGGATTCTGGCATGTTCATGTACAGTCTTACCTCAAACCAGAAACCACGTGGGTCAAGTGTTATGTCTGATCCAGCCATAAAACTTCTTTAACCACAAAATCAACATGAGTTGTTTAAATACCAAGTGCTCAGCAGTTCCCATCCCTTGGACTACTGGACACAGCCACTGCCAAAATATCAGCAATACTTCAGAATTGAAAAGTGTTTTCTTTAATAATTTTAGTGAGAGAGCACTTTCACATGAAAGAGAAACAAAAGTGTTTCTAAATGGCAAAATCATTTCTCGTCCCTAAGCAAAGATCCTCTGAAAGCTGTGTGCACAACCCAAAGCACCTCCATTTTCATGTGGTTTACTGATTTAATAAAACACATAAACAGGCTTATATCATTATTCTGCCAGCTGCAGATGATCTAGATTCACTGAGCAAATTATTCCCACAAAAATATTTTAATTGAAATTAATCTTAATGTTCACTCCTCCTTCCCCCACAAGCCAACATCGAGGCACTTTGAAATGCACATTAGCTACTTCAATAAATAAGTGAGCAATTCTTGGTTTTCTTAACCACACAGGGCATAAGTGGATGATCTCTTTGCATGCTGTGGATGATGAAAAAGACATTAAGTATTAGGATTTTTCCTGTTTGGGTAGCCCTGTGAGAGCAAGCCAAGTTTGCAAGCTTGCTCTCCCTATCATTTCCAAAGCATCACAGTTTCCATGAGCAGTGCCTCTCCCAGTCAGGTCACCAAAACCTCAGCCCTGCATGCCCCAGCCTTTTCTTTTGCAGGGCTTTGTTCCAACACTCGGAGCAACTACCCAAAGTTTGAAAGTCTGCTCCTTTGACACACTCGATTTGGCAAGTGTAGAAAAAATGCTGTTAGATGAGAAAAAAGAAAAAAGAAGTGAGAAGTAGGCACATTCCCTTCTCCTACTCGCTCTCTAATGATCTTTGTGCTATTTTCTTTTAATTCTTGTTTAAAATTTCAGCCCTTTACAGTAAGATCAGCAAGAACAGACCTTTGCTTCACCAAAGATGCACAAAGCCCTTTTGTTGAGAACATGGGCCCAAAACTGGCGTCTGGGCCATGCAACTCTCAGTGCAGGCACACTGTCAATCCTTCTTGTTCAGCTCTGCTGTCAGTGTTTCAGGACAAAGATCATTCTACCAATCTGTTTGTACAGCATATTGTACAATCTGTTATGTGCATCTGCAATACAAACAGTAAATGATAATAAGGAGCATGTGGACAAGGCTGGAGCCCCAGATTTAGGGTCCCTTTGTTATCTGTGGCTCATGGACCCTGGTCTGCATCTGCACTTTTGACTTGCTGCATGCACACAATGTACCATGGGCACTCGCCATGAAATCTAAAGACTGCCTATTCCCAATTAAAAATACCCAAATGGTGGTTTTTTTCCCCTTCCTCCTATTTCAAGGGAGTAATTCAAAAGTTAAAACCATACCAATGGGAATGAGACACCAAATTACCTTTTGTAATATCCTTCTCAAATACAAAACAAAGCCATGAAACTTAGGGAGAAAGAGGAACAGCTCATGCCAGATGTTACCTAACGAATGTTCAATCATGAACACTACATACAAATGTATGAGAAAAAAATGCCTACTCTTAAACAGATTGTTCCCCAAAATCACATCTGACTGCAACAGTAATAATGTTTCTTATCCTTACTAAATATTTGTCTTTTTTTTTTGAAGACAGCAAACTCAGCTGACATTTCTGCACAGAACGTGGCGCTCTGCTCCTTGCAGCACAGATTGCCAGGCTGCTGCTTTACATGCTGATTTCTCTTTTGTGAACTGAGACCTTGAGTACTTTCACGGGGGAAAAGCGGATCAATGATTTTTTAAGAGAGCTAAACAATTCTGTGTAATGAACATCAGTTAACACGGGCAATTACTCTTTCTTTTTCTCCCCCAAAACAACACCACAAAAAGAAAGAGGAGATTGTAACTCCTTTGAATGGCCTCACTGACTGTACCAGAATGCCACCCGCACACAGAAATACGGGTGGGTGAAGCTCAGGAGTGACATGTGGCTTGTTAAAATATAAGATGCGTAGGTGAATAAAAACTTTTGCCATTTGATTCAGCCAACAATAAAGAGACTTGTTGTAGAAACTATTTTACTGTTTCCCAATTTTCATGAAAGATTGGTTCAAACCCTCTTTCTTTGTTGCTTTTTTTGCTGAATGAATGGAGAATAAAAGAGTTTTTTCTGCTAGATTTCATGTATTCACTTTTTAGAAAATGCATGTGAAAGGAAAACAAAATAATATCAAACATAAAGGAGATGCAGGCTTCAATGGGATTTTTTTTTTGACATTCAAAAATATTCTGCAAGAACATCCAATATATCACATTTTCTCCTTAATGGTTAAAACATAAGAGTCGGAAAACTATGGATATCTTTATCCATTGTTTGAAGCATGTCTCTGCCTATGTCCCTGTGTTTCCACGCGTCTGAGTTTTCTGTTTATATCATGTGAATATGTAAATGCAGTTCATTTGCATTTCTGCTTTTATGTAGGAAGTCACACAAAATACCCCTCTGTATCTCATTGTGGCACATCTGTATAATGCAAGAGTGAGAGTCCTGCATTAATAACAGCATTAAAAATACCACCAGGATTATTCAATTAAATCCCTCTGCCATCACTGCTGTTATTTGTGGTGGGCTTCCAAGCCCCAGCCTGGATCACCCCGAGTCTCTCTTGAACACCCAGACAATGCTTGGTTCCACCACTGGTACAGCCATGACCCAAACCCACTGCACTCAAGCTGGAAAGGACACTAATGCCAAAACCACACCTCCATGAGACACTTGGGAGAGGAATCTCCATAAAGAGCCTTGTTAAAGGGCTTGGTGATTCCATGCTCTGTACACACACCAGTGCCTGTTCCCAGCTCCTAGCCTGTTTCTGTTCAGCAAAGCAGTAAAGGAAATGCTTTAATTTTAATCACTTGCTGAAGTCATCAGACTGTGTGCTTAGTTGAGCAGGGGTCTTTATGAGCCAAATATTATTCTTAGTAATAAGGAGACCTGGCAATACACTAGATGGAGCTTTTGATAGTAAGTAACATTAATTCAATTAAATCCTCTTACAGCACACACTCTCCAGCTAATGCAGTTTACAGTGAAATTTTCTCTGGCACTCATTTAAATATAATTGCTGCACTTATCTTGTCATGAGGAAATTTCTGAAGGTTACTTCTACTGTGCATGTGTAAACCTACAAGCTACACTGACCTTTAGTTTTGAGATTTTTTTTGAACTACTTAAACTGCAGAATCTAAATAATGATGATGATAATAATAATAATAATAGTAATGATTCCCTACTTTCACACAGCACCTTTTAACTCAATATATACCCAAGCGAGAACTAGCAAGTAACAAAGCACAGAAAGGCATCACATGCTAACTGGAAAGGAAAGCTAAAACTGTTGGAAGTGAAAAGGTTGGAAGATGACACATTTGGAAACCTGAATTTTCATAGAGTGTTTTGCACAGTTCTTCTGAAAAACATGAAGGCGTTCTCCATGGAGACAATTTCATATTTACCTTTCATACACAAGCTGACATTATTTATAGCTATGGGGCATCATCTTCTGTCTGAATCAGAAAAGAGGTTCACATCCATTGACCCAATAGACTGGTTTTGGTGACAGTCCCAGCTGTTTTCCTATAGGTAGCCCAGTGATATACTGGAAAGCAGTCTCAATCACTTGCAAAACTGGAAAATGGGAGGTATCAGCCAAAAAACCCCAGTACACAAACCAAAACCCACCCAAACACAAAGTAAAACTTCAGTGTGTGTGCACAACTACCCATCAAGCCAAAGTCTTGAGAATTTAATGAAATATGGGAAGAACAAGTGTATAGATAGGAAGAGAAAACTGCTGAACATGATGGAAAAGAGCATTTTGGAAAGCCCTAAATATACACAGCAGACATTTCAGGCCCTTGTCCAGGGTAAACCTTCCCCAACATCTCTTTTTCTTGTCTTCTCTTTCTCACAATGAGAAGCATCCTCAAATTAGAGATCTACTCGATTTTACCCTTTGAAATAGAGAAGAAATAATAATTTTGGGTTACTCTGCACCAAGCAGAGCATAACCAAGCAATGCACACCAAAGTGCTGAGAGCCATGGGAAGTGGGAAATACAAAATCTAAAGGGGAAAAAACAACTTCTGTGGCCACTCAACCTCTGTCCTGAGCTCAGCACTGCAAAAGGAAACCCTGCTGCCTAGTTTTTACTTCTCTTTATGCATGGGCAGGTGTTTGGAAGGGTGGGAAAGATTCAAAATATTTTTTTTGGCCGCCAAGTCTCACAAAGACTTTATAATTTTTTTTTAGTATTAAATAAAAAGAAGGACCAAGGACCCTGCTTTCCCCATTTCCATCCTCCTGCTCAGACTCAGATGCCTGTCACATTAAGAAACATCAAGCGATTTTGTTCAGCTCTTATGGCACACAATAGCAGACGTTCAAGGGAGAATGTGGGACTGCAAAGCATTTTAAAACTCTTAAATAAAATGTGGGCTACAGTAGGCTCTCATTCAGAAGCAACATTTTCCCTTCCACTGAGAGTTCCCCCACGCTCTGGTGAAGTGAATTAAAATTGACACCGAGAAAAATCTAATTGAGCCAGAGACAACACAACACTTTTCACTATAGAAACTCAAGTCCTGGTGGAATTACTTGGGTTAATATAGTCCATTTTAAATCTACAATGATTTTTATATCCCATGATCTGCAAATAATAAAGGAAGATTGTTGTTTAAGACTCATTGTATTAATTAGGGGGAGCATAGGAAGAGTTAGAGCTGGTGCCTTTGGGTCTGCTCCACACTTGTTTTCTAACTGCAGTTCTCATCAGATCCGATTAATATGTAAATAAACTAATGCAGATCTCACCTGGGCAGTGTTAACATAACAAAATTTTTGTGTCAACCAGCTCAGAGATTCATGCTCTGAAAATGAAGGGAGCAGATTTGATGTAGGCAAAATGACACCAGCACAGACATGACATTATTTTCTGCCTGCTCAAAGTGACTCAAAAAATTTGGGAAAAGTCCCCCCAGGCCTCTGTATCTCAATTCTTCCAGCTGGTAAAAATGGAGTGATGCTATTTGTCTCCCTTTGCAAAACACTTGGAGATGTCTGGCTGAAGCAGCAGCGCTGCTCCTTACAGTGCCACACTCATCCTTGCAGCAAAAAGTTTCATGCAGTATATTAAATTAATCTACTCCCTATTGTGGTACAGCTCCCTAAAATTGCAGTTGAAGGCATGACATCTTGAGCTACGAGGAGATTTTAATTATTGTTTGAAACATAAATTTTCCCAATTCAGTTGGGTGAATAAGAGACACGGTTTATTAGAAAACATCTTCCACCTCTTTACAGCTCTGCTTAGTCCTCTAAAAGAATGCCTGACTCGGATGCAGTAGTTATTTTAAATTAAAACCACAAGGTAGTAGACACTGAAGTTTTCTCTTCCACAAATAATAATGAATTTATGCACCACAGAGTTTAATCTGCAGAGTGAAAGTCTAATGTCCCACTTAAAACTGCATACTCATGGGCATAGATTAGACAGTAATTAAGTTCAGTGAGAAACTGAAAAGATCCACTGGAAACATTCAAATTTAATTTATTCACTGGCTTGTCTCAGAGTGTTTTTATAAGCAATTAGAAAGACACAGATTCCTGAAAATGCATTCTTTCCCAAGACAGATGGACCAGGAGATTTATATGGCATACGCAGCCTTCCACCCACAGCTCACTGGCTTGAGTTAAGCTCAAACCAGGCTTAGAAGCCACTACCAGACTTTATCCTTGGGGAATTATTTGCTATCCTTTTGAAATATGCTGATGGTTACAGTGCACTATGAAACTGATATCTAATAAAAAAGTAATACTACAACTGGCACAGCACATCCTTTTATAGCATCTGTATCACTGAAGTCTGGCACTGAGCAGGTTGTGGATCCTGCCAGACCCAAAACATGCCCAAATCTGCCCTCTTGCTACCCTGCTCCCACAAAAAAATATACAGGGTGACAAGGTCTGGTGCAGGGAAGATGGAAGTAATGAAATAGTAATTAATTTACACTGCTATACCTATCTGCTTTTAATGCATTTCAAAATTATAAAGAATAGCAGACATCCTTTCAAGGCCCTCCTGGGGTTTAAATTTCATGTTAAGGACTAGGAAAATTGATGACATATTTATGCTAAAACTTTTAATGTGGTCTTTAGCTTTTTATTGTGACCCATCATTCTAATATTTATGTCTCTCACATCATCTCAGCAGTGACAGAGAAATTCTTACTGCCTTGGAGTCTCTCCCTCTATCTTTTAATAAGGAAATCTTCCTTCATTGTGGGTTTTAATTTTAGGCTATTATTTATTTGTGCATATATGTGCACAGGCACTTGTGACTGATTTTTGTGGGGTGACAGGAGCAGAAGATAAAAGCAATAAAATGCTGTTTTTGCAGTGGAAATGAGAGATTTGGAAGATGCAGTACAGCTGAAATCCATGCTCATAAGGCTACTCTCCAATTGCACTTCATTTTTGACACTTCTCAGTTGTCAAATATTTTCTTACTTTGAGCTCCTTGACAAAGCGTGTGAAGATTTCAGACCAGTCCTCAAAACCTTTGCAAAACCTCCTCTTGTGTTAGAACCAAATGATTTTGATATTAGAACTGAATAGAATCAGGAACACTACATAACAAGAGAATGGTTGTGTGGTTTGTTTTGAAGCCATTGTCCTTTAACAAAAACTCACATAACTTTTTATGTGACGAGCAGATTAATACTGTATGTTTATTCATGTAATAGAAAATTGGAAGAGGAAAGAATTTCAGTGCCACAATGTCATAAAATGGTCGAATCTCATTGATGTGAGCGTTAATATGCAACTAAAGAAACTGGATACCATGAATATCAAACTGACAGTATCTGGCACTTTTATAGATGTATATATTTTAAACGTAGGCAGCAATCTTGAAAATACTTAAACACGCCTGTGTTTTATGTCTGAGTATTATATCTATTGATTAATTCCTGCGTGCAAGTGTGTGCATGACTTGACTTAGATTTTTTCATGCATTACGATTTTTGCCTTTGAGATTATATATTTGAGAAACTGAGGTTTGGCATATTATTCACATTCAACAAAGCAATTTGATTAGTTGGTTTTTTTCAATTTTGCTGAAAGCTCAGGCTGTTTTAACTGCCTGCCTACGTGGTTTTTTTCCCCAATGAAGTGATGTCATTACAAACAACAGATTACACATTTATATTTTAAGAACATTTGGGACTCTCTTTTAAAGATGTTCTAAAATATTCCATAAGTAAATGCTGAATGATGTGCTGAAGTTGCCAACATTATAGCATGCCCAAAGTGAAGTTTAAAAAGTCCTTTTCAAACACTGCTTTATTCAACTTGCCTTTTCCCCAAGTGTTTATCAGACATGTACATTAGAGAGAACCACAATTGGAATATGAAATCCTGCTCTTCTCATGGCTGGTCTGCACATGGGTTTTCTACCAATTTAACTAAAAAAAATCCATGTAGTTAAAGTTTATGCATTTTTTTCAGCATAGATGTAATTAATAATGTGCTTACACAGTCTTAGCTTAATTTTTAAAATTAATATGCAGTTGTAAATCATAGTTAATCTGCTATGAAACTGCAGCCAATGAGCCCCAAAGTGATCTACTTTAATCCCTTTGAGATGTATTGTTTTTATTAACTTCTTACAGCAATACCTAGAGTCCTCATTTCTGGACCAAGCTCCCACTGCGATAAATACCATAAAAATAGGGATGGAAAAGATACCCAAAAAAAAAGCTTCATTCTGCTACAGCTCCAGTCATTCAGATGCTGTATACAGGAACTTCAGAAACAAGGCTAAGGAAAGGTTTGTGTGCTGCCTCTATATTTAAATACTACAGCTGAAAAATCCTCTACCCAACTCCCCCCACGACCCTCTACCCTTTTCAATCTGCAACCACAGCCCCCTGCCCCTGTTACAGTGTCTTCACAAATATCTTCCACTACTTCTGCTCTGTCTGGCTGGGTTGGGTTTGCTGTGATAATTTTTGCTATCAAAGGGGCTGACTTTCTTGCCATTGTCAATGAAGGGAGTATTACAGTGAGACTGATTTATGTGGGCAAGAGGTTTGCAGTCAAGTACACAATGGGATGTTATCCTCATCTGCTCCCTCTCTTCAAATCAATGCAAAAAATATCAGGGGACACCAATCTCAGCCCCTCTTCATGCTGGACATAGCTAAGCCACTGATGGCTGTGTCCATTGCAGCCTTGACACCTTGTCCTGTTTATGGGGTGAAATGGCACTTGGACACAGGGAGCGGTCGTGTCACATCCTGTTCCAGTTGCATTATTTCAAAACAATAAATGGAAGCAAGCAAAAGAAAAGTTTCTTTTGGAACTCTTCTCACTGCTTCTTCTGGAAGCCATTCTCTGCTCTGAAAGCGGAGGAAGAAAGTTTGACTTGAGAAGTTGAATTTTTTTTCTGTTGGCATGCTGTTCCTCAGTCTTAAGTCTATGCTGGGCAGTCCCTGGGTTTAATATTAATTGAAAGAGCTTATCTATTCCTGCCTTTGGTATGCACTTCAACATACTGCAGAAACTTCAATTGCATCCCCTTATAACTTTTTCTTTCCAAACCAAGGTACAATCCTGTATTCTTCCTCAGCTTTTCCCCTTTTAGCTTTCTTGTAAGTCAATGTTTGAAGCCCTTTACAAGTTAACCTTCTTAGACCTTTCACCATGGCTCAACCCTTCCTGACTTCATACAAAATCATGCTGTTCTTCTCTGGACCTCTGCCCTTTTCTATAGAATGGTACTAAATATTGGTAACTGTAGTTTAAGCATGATTAAAAAACCCCTTCTTTAAGTGGTGCAGTATTTCCTTGAAAGCTCTATTCAATGCTTCCATTCAAACAGCTTCGCATTTTCTGTGCCTTTTTGACCACACAGACACAAAACATCATCTCAGTCCTTTTATGAAATGTGCACTCTTCGAATCCTCTCCTGCTCTCAAATCTTTGAAAAACACACTCATTCAACACATGTGTTTGCTCAAAATAAAATTTACTCTTGCTCATGGTTCATTTTACCCAGCAGAATCTCTTTGTATTGGATTGTTTTCTCCAGGTTATCAGGTGGCTTCTCCCCCATCTAGTCCCTTCTGCATGATCCAAAAAGTTGGATAACAAGTTGGTGGTTCATTCTGTCAAAGCCATTTACATAGAGAGTGAAAAAGTATTGATCTCCAATAACAGTCCCTGTTGCTCTCCAATCATCATCCCCTCTCTTCCCCTGGCCCACAACCTTTCCCCATTCTAATCTGCCCTCGATCATCTACCCAGCTCCTTTCTCCATTTTGAAATGGGCCCTTCTCTGCTTCACCAGCAACTGCATGGATTAGTCTTCCGTGTGACACTGTGTGAAATGCCCCCGGGAAATCCAGCTTGATTATATAGATGATTTCACACCTGTCCACTTTCACAGAAACTTCTTGAAAAACTCCATCAGATTTGTCGAGTAGGAATTACCTTTTATAAAAATTAGCTCACATCTGGAATATATTCCATTATGCTATTTACAACCCATTTAAAATTATAGATTTAAGATTCCTTAAGGTTTAAATTTAAACACCCTACAGTAAGAAACTTTAAGTTAAAAATTCAACTTTATCATTCACACTTCTTTCCCATTGTACTTGCATTTAATGACAACATCTGGATTTTGCCAGTCTTTATCGCGTGAAGTTTCTTATAGTGCACAACGCACCAGCTAAAAAAATAACATGCAAGGCACTTTTTAATGCAGTGCAGTAAGAGATTTCAAGTCTGCATAGTAAAAAAATATGTGTCAGCCACCATCACCGAAATTTAGTCTAACACACAGATGCACAATGGCTGTGGTCACACGTTGTGCCATTTCAACAGCAAATGTGCTCATGGTGCAACTCATCTGATCTCAAAAGCTAAACACTGTTCACGTGGGCCAGTGAGAGCATTCAAAACACAGAATAAGACACAATGTGTAAAGAAACCCTGGCCCCTGGTGCGCTGGCTGAAGGGAGCTTTTAGAGAGCATCTAAAACAATTTTGCCAAACATAAATATTGAAATTGCCTGAAGGAGAGGAAGGTGCAATCGGCTGGCTGGTGTCGCAGGGGCAGGCAAGGAACAAGGAGCAGCAGGTCTTTGCTGCAGGTTAGGACACTCAGGATGGGCCCGTGTGACAAACCAAGTGCCACAGCTCTGCTGCTGTGCAGGACTGCCCAAGTTCCCTTTTCTCCTGCTGTACTGGGCACTGTGAGAGGGACCTGCTGGAGGAAAGGAATTGTCCCCCCCTGCCTGCACCAGACTGTTTTGGAAGGGCTAAACTGAGGCTGAAATGGTGCCCCAAGCAAGCAAGGTAACTTCTGCCTCCTGTATGCATATCACTCTCTCTCTCTACATACACATAACTATATATACCTGTATGCCTCCTTGCCCACCCACTCTCTCCTGTATGCAGCAGATGAATGCCTCATTATCAGATTCCTCTGCTCGCTTCCTGGTAGACTTAAATTACCATGTTAAATAGGATAATAATAAACACTGGCCTTTAACTACAGTACATCCTTGTTCACTCAGCAGCCTCCCTCTAATCTGATAAAGGGTCTGTGAAAGGCTACAAGCAAATAAGGAGTCAGTTGTTACATGGGTGCTTCTCCCTGCTTTCCTATGATTCCTATGGCAGCAGAAAGAGATTCAGGCTCACAAAGCTGGTTTAGAGGATCTTGATCCCTGCAAGAATTATCAGGTATTGAAACAGAGGCAATGTGCCAAAAGGACATAGTGGATCTGGCCCAAGACTCTTCTGCTGCATTTCAAAAGGCAAAAGTAGCCCTGTGCCATCTGCTTGCTTCAGCACTTGGACTCTGAAACCAAGGTACCCAAGGAAATCTTTCTGGCTTAGGAAAACAGTGGGAAGAAGAGAGATCTCGGTGGCAGTGTGTGCTGCCTGCACACAGAGCTCGCTACATTTGAGGCATTAGAGCAGCTCTTTTTAACAACTACCCTAGAAAAAGTCATCTACCCACCCAGAATAAATTATATAAAGGGAGCAAGCTGGATTGGGAACAGAGAGGGCTGATCTGCCCAGACTTTGAATCCCCTTAGCCCCCAGAAGCCAAAAGTGCCATTTATTTCAGTGGTACAGAATTTTCGGCCCTTTTTTTTTTTTTTTTTTTTAAACTTCTTTAGTTTACCTAATCCCCCGGATTTCTCTTGTTGCAGAAAGAGGAAGAAGCCTTACAAAACAACAGGGGATAAAAACAAAGTCAAATTACTTTGCTGAGGTCTTTCACACATCCAAAAGAAGCAGAGAAATGCAAACTCTGGAAAGCACGAGGAATTTCCTAGAATGCAGCCATTCCTGAAGCTCCCAATTAATAAAGCCAAGCTTCAATGTTTGCATTAGTATCAATACATCTGTGGAATTAAGATGGCTTTCCTCTGGTTTTCCAGAGTGAGGTAAACTTGGCTTTCTACCTGTCTTCCTCCAGCCTCAGCTTTGCAGAGCTGGCAAGCAATACAAAAAAGGAGGAAAGACATGAACTAGGCCGTCTGTCGTTGGAGGGTATGAAAGACAGTCTGAATAACAGCAGGAGAGAGAGAAGCAGCCTATGGTTATTTTTGACAGAATTGGGAGAGACTCAGATTGCAGCTTCATAACCAGTTCATCAGAGAAAAACTCTGTCCAAATTAGAGGAGCCCCTTTGGCTAAGCTCACAGAAATACACAACCCTTGCCTGAGAGGAGAGAAATCTTTCGAAAATCAAAATGCTTTTCTTTAAAGAGCAAAACTGAACTGCTCCCCGCCCCGTGTGGTGTAGTAACACCAACTTGCATTCCTGTCATTGCAACTCGTGGCTTGCAGCATAATCAGAGAAAATATCTGTGTGACACCAGGCTGTGAATGCTCTGCCTGGCACACAGTCCCAACCATGCAATGAAATGAAAAATGCACTTTTTTCTACCTTACCCAACCACATGGTCCCCTTGATGGACTGTTCTACACAACTGGAGGTGATAAAAAGGCTGACCAGGCAGAAAAATGCCTGGAACAACCCAAATCCACCCAGCTCAAATTAAATAAAAAGAGTTGTTTTGTGTGGGTATTTACACATAAGAGGAGCATGGAATTTGACTCCACCTCAGACATGTGATTTTTGGTGTTGTCCTGTACAGGGACAGGAGTTAGACTCCGTGATCCTTGCAGTTCAGGATTTTCTATAATTCTGTTATCTCCAAACAAAAAATGAAAACTCAGTTTCATTATTAAATGCCAATTAGATAGTATACATGAAGTATTTCTCATGCATTGTGATGAAAAGAAGACTGTAAGATGTTCCTCAGGGCAATTTTTTGGTTTGTTTCTAGCATTCTTAACAATCTTTCACACAGAATCCTTTGTGCTACTGGATTAAGAAAATAAAGATCATTCCTAGTCAAGAGATATCCACAAGAAACTCAAGAGGTTTCTAGAAACCTTGCTGGCAGATTCAGCCAGGAGGAAGGATAGAGCCAGCATGGAGATACACTCTTCCAAGGCTTCCAAGGGAAAAGCTGACCACCAGAGGAGCTCGCTGCTGGTACCAGAGAAAAGCAAGTCTGAAGGTTACTCTGCCTGTCTTCAGGATTAATTTCATTTACTCATTAATTAACACATAATGCCTGAAGTGACAAGCATAATCTCTGCGTGGCTGAAAAAGAGTCCAAGCAATAAGCATCCCCAAAATCCAGCCACCTTTCAAAAAGGATATTGTGTATGGAGACTACAAACATTGATAATTACTATACAATGATTTGCATGACCTATGCTTCATACTTATGCCTTTCAGCTGCCTAATGGACAGGTACACTGATTCCCAGAAATGGGAATCAATGGGTTTCGTCTGACCACAATATCAGTCTCACTTCATTTACTGCTTAGTGGGAAGGCATTGCTGTGACCCAGGAATCAGCTCTGTCCAAATGGATGAGTCTCAAAGTTCAGCATTTTACTGGTTTAAACTAAGGAGGAGTTTGCTCATCCATAGCAGCCTGGACTGCAGAAAATCCTGTTGTTTGACCTCTTAAAGCATTACAAGAAAAAGACATTTGGTGAGGGCGCTGTACTAACACAGCAGGGGAGTACATGCTACAATACATCAATCCTGGGCTGGAAGCAGAACTACACTGAAACACTGCAACCAGACATACCTCCTGCTTCTGAATCACAGAATCATGGAATGGTTTGGGTTAGAATGGACCTTAAAGACCAACCAGTTCCAGCCCTCTTGCCATGGACAGGAACACCTTCCACTAGAGCAGGCTGTTAACACAACATAGCCTTGAACGCTTCCAGGGATGGGGAAGGGAAAGAGTGATCTAGTACAGACACTTGATTAGCAGGAAGGTACAGTGAGCAGGACTCCCTCCCTGACACATTTTTGAGACCAATGCGCCAAGACTTTTAACCAGAAGTGAGAGATGCAAGGAACCCAAAATGGACCACGGTCACTCAAAGTACCCAACTGCTTAAACTGGGCAGCAAAAAGAAGGCACTGAGAGGATCCTCTGCCCGGTACCAGGGCAAGGGAGATATGCTGAGCCCTGGCAGTGCTTTACCCAAAAGCACAGGAGTGCCCGAGGTTGTGCTGTGTGCCTCCCACAATGGCGGCCACCTCTCATCTCCAGTGAGGGCTGTTTTGCACTGTTAACTTTGCTGCGAGCCCACAAAATCATTCTGTGATATTCTCCATAACATGTGCTCTGAAGGTTTTTAGAGTCAGTGGCAGGAGTGCAGTATGAAGGAGCAACTGTCTAGCAACCTTACAGCCAGGCACACACATGCACATCCAGGTCTGCCTCTGAGCTATGCTAATCATTTTTAACGGTAGCAATGCTCTCATGTACCAAACCTGAATGAAAGCACACAGCTAGGTAGGGAGAAAAATGCATTCTGTGAAACAAAACACTCACTTTCAGTTTACATGTAAGCACGTATCACACTTAAACAGCTATAATACACAAAACTCTCCCATACTTAAATAAGCACAGATATACGTAGTGAAAGTGAATATAGTTAGGGACAAATACTTTAGATGTGTATAGAGGAAATGCAGGTAGGAAAACTAACCCTTTCATTTAGAACAGTATCAGTGCCAAAAACCAATCCTTTAATATGACTGCAGAAAAAATTTTGGAAAAAGAGCAGGGTGACTGTAATTTTTATTGCTGCTGGAGCAATGATGTGGCAAGAACCCACCACTATCACTTTTCCCCTTTTTACCCTTAAAATAATTCCCACCTGGGGTGCAAAGAGAGGAAACGAAAGGAAATAGAAAATTATATTTTTCATGAGCTAATCCTGGGAAGAAACTGCTCAGATTTCCACATTTCTTGGCAATGATAATTTAAACAAGGAGAGCGATATTTTGTTATTTTTTGCACAGTTGGAATGCACGCTTCCAGAAAACAGACAATTAAACTTCAATTTAAGAAGAGGAGCAAGGCAATATCCGATAGGATTCAGGAGTCCTTTCCTCTCAGGACTGCTGCATAACTAAGCACAGCATACTACAAAACAGAGAGCCCAGATGCAAACCTCTTTGGAAATGCTGAAGGCAAGCAAGATAATCGGGAAAACAAACAAACTGAAAGCAAAGAGAGCATAACTACTGTACCTTTACTTTGGGGAGGGTTCTGACTTCTGTCTCGGAGAACATTAATCTGGTAGACAGCTCCATAAGGCTCAAAAAGTTCTTTTAACTCTTTTTCTGACCACGAACGGGGAATCTGTCCAACAAACATCTTAATGGCATCTGGGTCTGGTTGGTCTGAATGATCCAAAGCTCCATTCATCTTGTTAGCTGTGCCGTTACTAGAAAGTGGAAAAGAAGATTAAAAAGAGAAGGCAAGTTAGGAGACTACGCAGTTTTCATGTGCACTAGATGCAGAAGATGATGTCAATTGGCACAAAGCAGAAAAAAAAAAATCAGTATTTAATTAATAGCATAAGTATTACGAACAAAAAACAATGCTATTACATTTTTCATTGAGTCTGGTTTTCTCTGCAGGCTGCTGCTTAATGTCATTATATAAGATGAGAGCGGCACAACACAACCCGGGACTTCTGCATTTTAAAGCAGAGGATAGTGGCAAATAAGTGCAGATTTCTCTCCATGGCTGTTGTAAACAGAACTGCAGTGAATTCTCACTAAACTGGCTACTGGCAGAAACAAGGCAGTGCGTGTGTCTATGTGTGTGTGTTTTGTAATAAAGTCACATGAAAGGAGTATGAAACACTTGGCAATCTGTCAGATGACTAAAGCAAGATGCCAGCGATGAATCTGCAGATTGTGTGAAGCATCCATGTGTGCATCAAATTAGTATGATATTGCCTAGAATGGAAAACACTCCAGCTATGTGGCTGGTTGCTGCCGATTAGTTGCCTACGCTCTTTAAAAAGGAAAAGCAGTCTGGAGAGACCCAGTTTAAAGCACATTGTTTATTGCTGCCATAAAAAAAGCAAAATTCAAAAAGAGATGGCAGTGGCAAAACTGCCTACTTCGTTGTGGAAATGAAAATGCTGCTTCAGAAAGTTTTTTCCCCTTCAAAAGGAGATCAAATTTTTGAACACTTTCACCCCCTGTAAATTCTTAGTCTATCTGATCTCCAGATGTACATCCTACATCCAAGTTCAAAACAACCACACTTTTCCAGGGGAAAAGAACTTTGGAACAAAAAATAATCTGATCTGGGAGACAAATGATAGATCACAGTTTAGGAGGATTTGTACTCTTACACAGAAAATAAATAATTTTAAATACTGAACAAAAGTGAAAATACATCACTCCCTTTGCCCCCCTGCTCCCCTCCTTGCATTATTGATAATTAAGGACAGTAGTTCCAACTAATTACTTCGCTAGAAATTCCATAAATGCTGATGATTTTTGGATGCTTCAGTTTCAAGAAAGAACACTAATGATGCATGAATTTTCCAGCATCCCCCCACCTTTCCACCAGGGAGAGGGGGCAAGTGGCCTGTATGCAGCAATGTCAGAAGCTGATCATGGCAGAATTCAGGCATTTCAGAGCCACCTGCCACTTTCAAAAAACTTGGCTTTAATTAGAATTTCTCCGTTTGATGATTGTTCAGGAGTGAATGCCCACCGGAGGACTTGGAAGAGCTCAGAATCTGCACAACCAGATGAAAATCATATTTTACATGTGAAAAAAAAAAATCTAAGAGTGGCGAGAAGAAAACAACCCTGTGCAATTCCCCTGTCTCACAGCTATAACCTGTGTGAGGACAAATTATTTAGTTTCATGTGTTTCATCTCCTTGAAAGCATAATTCACCTAAACACATTAATTTGCCCATATTAACTTTAGCACTTTCCCTGCTTACAGGCAGGAAGGAGAAAGTTATATTAAAGGCACATTTTACACCACCAGCAAGAAGTTTGATCATCCCTTGTGAAGTGCTTTCAACACAGATCAGCAGACAACAGCATTTATCACACTCATAAATAGCTAAAATTCCTGTCTATTCTAGCGGGAATCTTGCCTGAGGAAGAGACTCTAAGATTTGGTCCAAACTTTTATATTACATTTCATGTACAGATATCTTGTCTTGCAAATGCTCTTCATTATGAATAAGTTCTACAGGTCACAAGTACAACTGCAGAAATTGTGACTTAGAAACTGCAGTTCCATACAAAGACAACACTTAAGCCAAACCAAGCCAACCTTCCAAACAACCACCTCCTTAAAATTGCCAAGAAACAGAAAAACCATGACTGACTCGAGTGATACTCCATGGGAACAACTCTCAAGACTTTCACGGAGCAGTAGGCACCTACGTGACACTTAAACCTCTCGAAAATCACTCCATTATTTCTTTGCAATTCCTATTCCTTTACCTAAAACCCAATCTGTCAAACAACCTCCCTAGTAGGGAGGTTGAAAAATCCCTGACCCATAGCTTAAAATAACTGGGGAAAAAGCTTACACATTATTTTGAAAGAAAAGGTATTAGTTTAGTTAAGCTCCCAGCTCTGCCCTGGGCTTGGTCAACTTTTTTCTTTCAGAAATTGGCTTGACTTTTCACTTCATTTATTCTCTGTGTTGTTTGCATTGAGAAAATGTATTGAGTTCAGTTTTAAATTATACCCTTCATCTGTTCTCTCTGTTGGAGCCCTTCTTTAAGAAATCCATACACAATTGCTACTTTAGCCCAAAATTACAGCTAGGGTCATGCTTAATAAAGAATAACAAGTTTATTCCTTTGTTTTTTCCTTTACCAAAATCACCTTTACCACCAAGAGCCCCACAATTTCCATTGCTAATCAGCCAATTTTTTAGGAAACCACAAAGCCAAACACTAATACCTGTTTTCTCAGGTTAATGGCCCCATTAACATCAAGTTCTTTGAGCTAAAGGTTTAGGCACAGGCCAAGCTCTCTTCTAAATTCAGAATATGTTTAAGTCCTTTCTTTACTTTGTTTGGGACCAAAGTTGAATTACATTGATCATATTCTTTAAATGTTTTATTGGCTGAAGTTGGTTGAAGGCTCTAACTCAAGGCATAGGTACCATAAACTATGATGCAAAGCTCCAGGGGACAGGTTTTGTCACTCACTGCCTGCATTAACTTGAGTAAGTCATTAAAACTTCTCCAGACTAAATTCCACCGTCCATTGACAGCTCTATCAATCCACTAACTCCTGCAGAGTTAGGGAAAATCCAAGCATAATTTAGGCTTTTCTTTATAATACTTTTCTACCACATAGTAGGGACTTGACTGAGCTGCCAACATTTTGGGGGTTTGACAGACAAGTTCAGGCCACAGAGAGGGCACTCATTTCTGCAAACACCGCTGGGCTCCTTCCTAAATTGTATTTCCTTTGATTTCAGTGCAAACTAAGGCTCTCAGACACCTCATAGGGGGAATCCAAATCTCACTTGTTGGGATTTTGAGGAGCCCATGAACACTGTTGCAGCAGTGACACTTGCAGTAGTATCCTCACCCAGCTTTGGCAGCTGGAGTAGGACTAGAGCCGGTGCAGACAAAATGAACAAGTGAATAAAACAGCAGAGAGATAACAATGGGAAAAAAACACCTATTGTATAGATTTTATGCATCTGATCCCTGCAGTGTACTTGAAGGCTCCACTGAGGAACAAAACTATACACCATACCTGCCTGATGGTTCAGTTGTCACAGAGCTTGCTGGTTCCATACAAAATTAAGCCAAATATTCTTGATCCCTTGTAAATGATCTCTGCTAAAGATGAATTCTGTTATCTTCTCCCAGCTTTCATCTTCACCCAGTGGACATTACTGCTCTGCACTAAGACCTTTTGGCTGCTAACAGCTGTAGGGTTTTTACTAATTTCTCTTTGCCAACACAGTGGCTCTCAGAGGAAGTGGCTTCTTCCTTCCCTCATCTCCCCTTCTCCTGTACCCAAGAAGTTATAAGACAAAAGAGAAACTACATGTAAAACCTTCCAGAAGGAAGAAAAGCAATTCTTGTGAAAGCTTAGGACTATTTCTTGAAAGCACAAGTGTACAGAGATAGCTGTGTCTAGGGGACACTAATGAGAATGGGATCCCTTGGCACTTACTATCAGTACCCAAATGATGACATACATTTAAAAAAAAAAAAAAAGAGAAAAAATTAGATTATTTGGCTTGCTGGCTCTACACTGTAGCAATCCTTCCCTCCATGGCCAATTTAGCCCACTGGACTCAGGGGTGACCCAGCACATCATCTTCACTGACAAGGTGTCATCTGTATCACAGAGAGCAGCCTGAGGGCAGAGATTAAGACACTGAGTTGCTGGCTGCTTGTGGTTGCTGCCAGAGCATTCTCTCTCTCAATTTGTGCCAATTTTTCTTCTAATAACCTAACTACCATTCCATCATTTCAGCAAGCTGACAGGGCCACTCTTGAGAAGCCAGAGATTGTTTTAATATCCCTGCTGCTTCAGCAGGAGCACCGGAAAAACGTAGTAGATGCCCTCTCGGTCTCTCCCATTCATATCTTTAATTACTTTAGGACTGCTAAAAGTGAACTGACCACTGAGGACAGAGAAGTAGCCTTCCAAAATAGCATCTGAATCAAAACAGACTCTCTTAAATTCATCCCCATTAAGAGCTTTGGCATTAATCCACGTTCATTTCCATTAATGATCCCAGTGTCAAGTCAGGTGCTGAAAAACAGCTGTTAATGGGGACCAAACGGAGTTACATGAGACCTGTTTTCAAATCTATTTTTAATCCTACCCAGAACCTTCATACTGTTCTTTTTTGGTTAATTTATATTGCAATCCTCACCCTATTATTGTGGTTTTACCATTTTGCTGGGGATTTGCCTTTTTCATGTTCCATAGTATAAGACATTTGAGTTCCCTCTAAGAGCCAACAGAACAAGAACATGATAACAAACGAGTTCCAAATGTAATGACAACTAAATCCAACCCAGTGCAGAGGTATCTACAGGCACCAAGGTTTTATAGTAATGAAGTATTTACATCTGAGCCGTGGCATCACTGCCAGGATATCACACAAGCTGACAAAAGGGACAACACCCGTTTGAAGGCTTCTGACTGCTGTCAAGAGAGACAGCCAAGCATCATCTTACTGTACTCCAAAGATCATAATTGCTGGTTTATGAGCAAATTTTATCTGGAAGGACCCAAAAGGGCTTTATAAACTCATTGTTTAGAGAGGAATGACTTCATCGTAAGGTGACAGACGGTAGCTGTTTAATGACATAGAGCATTATCACACAACAATTTCAGCCAGGAAGGATAGAACAATACCGTACACAATTGAAAACTGCAGGGGGTTGCAATTTATAGACACAGAAGGTAATTACCTACATTGGATTTTGGCCAGCAAAATAAGGGCCAGAACCTCTGACAAATAGAAAAAGAAGCTGTGCAACATTTTTAAGCCGTAAATGACCAGGTCTCTGTGTTTTGGGGGAAAAAAAGTCATCTCCAGATGCTTTCTGGCCCATCAGCATTTTCGCAGCACACTTGCTCAAAAGCAGCTGAAAGCAAAGATGATGTTTCAAAAATCATTAACTGCTTCTGCTGTAGTGTGCTGTCGACAACAGTTTTTGGCAGAACTATTAGACTCTAATAACACTTATAATTATTATTAAGTAACACATATCCTAAACAGCAATTGTTAAATGACCCTGAAATCATGCCCAATGAAAAAAAACTCGGGATGTTCAGTCCTATGTAGGCAGTAAAGTCTACAAAATAATTATCACCAGGCTTCCCTGCACCCATCAGCAGGGCTAACAACTGAGCAGCTGTAAGACTTGCAATCCATCTCACAGCCCCATAAAGACTTTAACAAAGAGATGAGCAATTCTTCATCCACCCAGCAGAGAGCAACCGCACTTGCACTCACACACACATGAACGACATGAAAATCCTGATGGCTTTAATACCTGACATGCAATGCTCAGATTTCATTCTTCTCGCTAGTTAATAATACTCAAGTGCTTGTGTAAGCACTCAGTGGTAAATGTAAAGATGTTTTTCCCTGTGTTGCCTCCACATTGACAGAAATTATCTCTAAACATGTAATTTTTCTTAAGACAATGAGCTACTTTTTACTGCCTTGATAATTCAAAATTTACAGTCATTTTTCTGGTGAAATCAGTGATTTCTTGTAGTTCAGCTTTGCTAACTCTCGCCATGTAGTAGATCATACAAACCATAGTAAACCACTGCTAGTATAGGGAATACTTGTTTTCTGATTAATTCTAAATTTAGTACACGTGATCACTTTAACACCTCAAATGCAAATCTTAGGTAAGGTAAGGAGGCATCATTTTACTCCAGAGGAAAAAAGGTCTGAGAATCCGAGGGAAAAAGAAAATTCCTACCTTGAAAACATTTTGATGGGTAATAAATTTGGGCTGGGAGAAGGAGCAGCAGAGGGAAGTTGCCTTTCAAGCATATAGGTCAGACTGCATGATACTAAGGGCAATATGAATTGGAAAAAGTACTGAACAAAATACAGACTAGAGAAACATCAGAAGGGAGCTGAACCCACCTGAGATAAAACATGTTATTTCTTAGAGGTATAGATGCAGATTCCTCACCAGTATCACAGAAAGAAATCAAGGATACAAAAGGAAATCATAGTAAGAGCTGCATTAAAATGCAGTTCCCTTTTCAGCTGGAGGTGCACATACACTCCTTTGTGCTTAAAGGCTTCTAGACTTCCTAAAACTAGCCCACAGAGTTCTTCTCACCAAAGTTAAATATTCACCACCAGAGGTGGGTGGCTCTTCAGGTGTTCAGCCTGTGTTCCTGCACTGCCTCTATTACAAACCAGTTTGATTTAAGGCAAGGGTTTCAGCCTAAACCCTGGATACTCCTTGTGTACATGTTTAAACCTACCAAAAGAAGTTATTCTAATCTCGTGCTGTTAGTAATTCTTCCTGAAACCATAGAGTCAAGCAACTTTGCAAAAGCTTTGTACATCTGTTATATCACACCTTCAAAAAAATCCCCCTTACATGCAAACACACCTTAAGAAAAAAAAGAGTCCTGCATGCTTCAGACTATCTCAACTCTTACTGCTGCTGTATGGACCTATTTTTTATTTTTTATCATGCATATTATTTTTTAGAACATGCAGTAGTGCTTAATGATGTGTGTGTGCTGTGAGTGGAGCAACTCATACGAGTTAAAATATATGTAAACAAGAGTGAACGAGCACAGAAGTGAAAGCAAACAGGGAGGGGAAGAGGTTTGTTTTTTAGAGTCTTCTATTTTGGAAACCAATTAAATACCACTGCTAGTTCATCTAATAGCGGAAGCAAACAATTAAACACACCATCTGTACACGTCTGAACTGGGCAGCATCTTTTTGTTTATGCTGATAAAACTTACAGTTGCCTATTTTCAGTACCTTTAAGGATTTGCCTACAGTGGCCTATAGATTTTACTAAACTGAAACTAGTAGAAGCTCAACAGCCAGTGAAAGATGCCTGCCCTTCAATGGCTGAAGAAAGTCAAAGCCACCCCACCCTAACTGCTTTGAATTTGTTTCCCCTCTTGTTCAAGTACAGACAAGAATCACAAATTTCTGGGACACATGATAAGAATGACTAAAAGTAAGTACTTGAAGATATAAAATAAGAGCCTGTGTAAGCCCCAACCTTTGTTCTTCCAGGCTGCTGTAGGCTTTGGGATATAATTAATTCAAGGTATGATGAGGTCTGCTAAAAAATAATGCTCTGCAACATAAAGCTCAGCTTAGGCAATCACCCAATAATTCATTTTTGCTTTCTGGGCAGAATTTTTTCTGTACATTAAATGCTTAAACAAGATTGGGTCTATCTTCATCAGGCGAAAGGTAAGTGCATTTCTAAGGAAAGTCCCATGAAAGTTAGGACAGAAAATCACAGAATGGTTTTGGTTGGAAAAGACCTTAAAGACCATCTACTCCAACTCCTCTGCCACGGGCAGGGGCACCTTCCACTAGACCAGGCTGCTCCAAGCCCCATCCTGCCTTTTCTTGAACACCTCCAGTGATGGGGCATCCACAGCTTCACTGGGCAACCTCTGCCAGTGCCTCAACACCCTCACAATGAAGAATTTTTTCCTTATACCTAACTAAACCGGCCCTCTCTCAGTTTAACCCCACTGCCCCTTGTTCTATCACCATATGCCCAGTGAAAAGTCCAACAAATACCTAAGTCATGACTTTTAAATATCTGCTTTCTGTTGACCAACTCCCAGATGGGCACCTGCACATCTGGTTTTGACCTGGAGAGTTTAGGATTAACAAAGGCTTCTAATTTATAATTTGTCTGTGTCTAAACTAACCTCTCTTATGGTGACTACTGCAACTTACTGTTCCACTCATCTTGTGCTCCTCAGCAACTTTCTCATTTGTAATCTCTTTGAGGCATTAATATTTGTGCTCTGTCTAAAAGGGGCTCTAATTGAAAAGGGTTTTTTTCTCTCTGCATCACTGTAAGCTGGACAGTAACATGAGAGTGAGCTTATGCACCTGAACAATTCCATTATAGTTTTGGAGCATGGATTGATGCACTTTTTCACATGAAGTTGAGCCTGGAGTAGCTGACTACTCAGTATTAATGGTGTGGATTATTAATGCCTTGCCTTGCTGATTACACACATTTGCAACGAAGCACTCTTCTTCTTTCTGTGTGGCAGGAAACATTTATCAGTATTATTTTTTTAAAAATCACAACGGTATTTGATTACACCCAAATGCTTATGTATTGGTGACATGTCAACAACTGAATTAGAATAGTACCAGGCTTTTAAAATTCAGGACATGTAGGACCATCTGTTTTCTTGTCAACAACCTCAGTCTCTCTCTCCCCATTCCAAACACTTACTGCTCCAAATTTACAAAGTTGTTACTCAATTCCCTTCTTTCTTTGCCCTCCAAAAAACTTCAAAGATAGCAATGAAGGTTTCAAAGTCTTTTTTTTCTTTTACTTCATAATTACTGACATGACTATTTCACCAAGTTTTGTAGCCAGGCTGGCAATTTTCTGCAAGTTCTTCTGAAATTTGCAAGGTCTTATCTCGTTCATGACAAACTCTGTCCTGGAGTCAAGATGGAGGGCATAGGAAACATGTTCTCCAAATATTTGTTTTGAAATGAAGCCATTTCTGTGTGCTAAAATCAACTGATTATTGCAAGAAGTCATTTACAGTCCAGTGTTTTTCAAGACTGGCACTCGTGTGTACGTACACACATGCTCAGGCCTGGTTCCAGCTGAACTCTACAAAGTGCAGGGAATGATTTTCATGGGCCCAAGAGCCCTGTCCAAAGAGATGGAGGCTCGTGGCTGCTTTACCTGAATAGTTTCCTTAAAAAGGGAATGGAAGATCACAGCCCTGCTTGTGTTAAGGGCACAGCCAATATTGTTTAGCCAGTTTTGCTTAGATCTCAAACAGACCATTAGAGCAAGCTGTGACATTCAATTTTCTTCCTTAAAACAAAAAATTCTATCAAGCTCAGCCATGCTCTCCCCTTTTACAAATCTGAATATAAGAAAAGATCATTGTCCAAAGTGTGATGCAATTGTGATTTCAACAAGTTGAGCATCATTATAGCAAAATCCCCCTCAGCTGATTCTTTTTTTTTAAATCATTTCTTCATTTTTTTGATGCCACATCTGGCATATAGAATACAGATGATCATTTGTTTATATATCTGTCTAAATGCCTCTTCCAAACACAGCCAGATGGAGCCTTTCAAAATCAAATTAATTTCAGATTAATTCACTCTGGACCCACTCCAGTTTCATGACTCTTTGCTTTGAGGCACCATCTAAATTGATTTAAAGTCACGAACTTAAGAGAGCTCAAGTCCTTAGGTACAGAAAAAAAGAGATCCTTCTTGCATATTGCAAGAGTCAGCAAATCAAAAGAGTCCATGATCCCAAGTTTTGGCTCCTTAAAAAAACCCCAGCAAATCAACATAAGAATGCCTTAGACTATACAGTGCCAAATTCATATATAATAAACTTCATATTTCATTCCAGAAAAATCACTTCAGAATTTACATCTTCAGTGCCTTCCTTGCTGAGCCCAATAAAATTTATTGCTCTAATTAAAAAGCAAAATAAAAAAAAGAGTTACTCTAAACCTTGCAATAAGCAGTAGTCATGGAAAGATAGGAAACAGGTAATAAAAATCTTCACTGCAAGGGATTTATCTAAGGAACTATAAACAAATGTAGCCTGCAAACACTGTGGACTTGCATACTGTCAATCCTCTGTGGATGCCTTTATTATCGCACTTGTTTCAATTGCAATTTGGGTTTCCATGGAGATGTAACAGTCAACTCTGGAAAATTATAAGATAAATGTCAGGCAGTGATAACAGTGTTAATGAAGCTTCATTGACAAGCAGAACTATGCTTCAAATAATAGGCATATTTCTATTAGCATATGTATAACCTGTCCAGAAAAAGAGAGAAAAAAGAATCCCAACAACAGGGAAAGACAATATTAAAAAATTAAAATGAAATTATGTATATAGATGATACAAGACACACAATGGAACGTTGCATCTATGTGAAAAGATGAATTCCTAACAAACAGAAGAGATGTGTATTCGAAATTTAATTTCCTGATTCCTCTTGAAATTTTTGCACTCAGCTATCAGGCTGAAAAGGCACTTTGCTGACACACGCAGACATATTACTGCATGGTGTGACTCTTGTTTCCTTACAGCGAGGGGCTGCAAGGATCTGCTTCACCAGGCACTTTGAAGCTGCGATTTCATAATGCGCAAATACAGCTGCAGTGGGCTGTTAGAAAGATGCCGACCTCAGTGGAAACACGAATAGCGCACAGACCAGCACGGCCTCCAGAGCTCTCGGGTGTCACTCGTGCTCAGAGCGGGGAGGCTGCTCCACCACATTTTGATGCATGATGAGTTTAACTGGGGCAACAGCCGTGAGCACTTCAGATGACAGTGTGGTGTGGTCTTGATCTGCTTCTGTGTTAACCAAGCCTGTAAAAGCTGGAGAAGCTGCCAGTCATCTCTGAAGGGCTGTAGCCAACTTTTTTCTTCTGACAGATGGAAAGGTTTTGGTGAACTGGAGGTCAAAGAGGATTTCTGCAGAACAGAAGGAAATGCAGCTCATGCTGCTTTATTTCAACGAGTCAAGCTCTTCATTTGGCCAGGGTGGATTTCCACCCTGCCAAGGGAAGGCAAAAGAGTTTGGCTACTCCTGTACTTGAGGGTTCATTTTGGCAGTCTATCAGAGGCCAGGAGTAGGGCAGGAGTGGGGCAATCCTACCCCAGAGAACGACACAGAAATTTTTGCAGGTGGATAAAATGTGCTAAGATATTCACTGCCTATTCATGAGGCAGTATTGCCTCTGTCTGGACAACCAAGAGGTGCTAGAGGTTGGTCCTCTCTCTTCTCATCCCACTATTTGGCCTTGGGAATTGTAGTCCCTTGCCTGCCTGTGTAACTCTTTCAGGTAGTGTCAATCCTCCCATCTCCTCCTCCTCCATCTTTGAAAACAAGGTTCTGGTATTAGAACAGTGTTAGAGGGGCTACAGATTAAATGGTGAAACCGAAAATCAGGATCAGGCTTGGTTCAGCAGCAGAGGAAGGTGAAATCTTAAACATACAAGCAAAGAAGAAAATCTGTATCCCTCCAAAGGCTTGATGTTAAAGCATGTGGGCAGGAAAAACTTCAGGAACTGTGGGGAAACTCTCAAATGTAACTGGGAAGTATAACCTGATGAACCAAAAATCTGTATGTAGGACAGGAAACAAGCTGACTTTGCCATTTCAATGAAAAATACAGCAAGGGAAGCGGGACTGCAGGCAGAGTTGTTTTGCTCTTTTTCCCTTCCTCTCCTCAAAACACCTCTGCTCCTCCTACCTCATCTAAATTCCGCATTTTTAGTAAAGGAAAACATGAATGTTGTCTGGAAAACACTTTCCAGGTCTTCAGGGAGAAGTCATGTTTATCCAGACAAGTTTTAGGGGGCAGAAAAGGGAGTTGTAGAAGTGCCCAGTCTTTCTGCAGAGCAGATCTCAGCTCTGATCAGATTGCTGGATAAATACAAAATCAATAGAGGGGTTTTTTTCTAAGTTGTATTACAAGGAAACTTAAAAAAATCCAAAAGTTTCCCTTTTTCTGACTCTTTTCTAACTGCTCCTCAATATAACAAATGAGAAAAATCTAAGTACCTCATTAGATTGCTACTAAAATGTCAATAGTTAGAAAGTGATTTTCCCCGGTGAGTTTTCAATATACTTATAACTCACTCTAGTGCTTTCTGGGGGAGGGAGAAAACATCTAAAACATCTAGTGGTAGTTGATTCTATGTAGCAGCACAAATATCCCTGCCAGCTTCGTGGAAGACAGAATAATAAGTAAAACTTGAGTCTGGCTTCAACTTCAGATGGGCAAGACTTACACGCTCCTGCCAGGGTCAAATGGTGGCAGAACCAGCTCCCACCAGACATGCAACCACAATATGTAAATTAAAGAAAAGAAACTGGATGTGAAGGCAGAATACTGAGCAATTTTTAATGAAGAAAACCAAACGTGTGCCGTGTGGAACGCATTGTATGCACTGCAAAACAGGCCAATTTGTCTTAATTTCTCACTTATTGAAATTTCTAAATTCCATTGCAATGTGTTTTCTAGCATCTTCAAAGGATTCATTTTCCTTTGTATTTTGGGTTACAAACAGTTTTACTTTTACATCCAAAGAGAGACCTGCTATACAAGAGGTCAGTAGCACCAGCAGACAAGTAGTCAACAACAAATCTGAGCTTTTAAAGTAAACCCTCATTATAGTTTAAGATTTAATTTAGTCCCTTATTTTTTCTCTATTATTGCAAATAAGATGTTTTGCTCTGCCGGTTGTGCTGTTCTTTTGAAGCTCACAAGAAAATAAACAACTACACATAATTAGGAAAGGAGCAACTCCCCCCCTTAAAGGCATCATTCAAACAAACAAAATGAGAAAAACTGGTTTAAATTTTCCTAATAAACATACCCTGAAAAATCCTAACAAAAATACACCCTAGCACACACATGTACACAGACTTCCCAAGTCATATGGCAGTCATTTATGGGGACACATCTGACTTCAAAGACCTTTTAATTGTGAGTTTGAAGGGCACTCCATGCAAATGCAGCATTGGGAAAACATGGAAAAAAACGAGAGCTGCCATTCTGAACTGTTTTGCCAAATGGAAAGGAGAATACAGCTTGAAAAGTTGCCAAAAGTCCATGTTTTTAAGGTCATCATAAATAATTGCAGTCGGAAAAAATTAAAAGGTTGAGATAACTTCTAAAATGTAGTCTTTGGACAAAATCTAATCCTAGTGGATATTTATTTGCTCTGGAGGTTTTATTCACAAGTAAAAATGAACCCAGGTCTTAGGGATTTGCTGGCACTTTTACAGAAGAAATGGGAAAAGAGGAGATGGGGAAAAAAAAACAGAAATACCATCCACATAATTTTGACTACCCCATAATATACAAAGACTCTTAACTCCAATACCCTTGTCCAAGAGAAAAGGTAGTTAAACAGTTGTGGATATATTTTTAAGCTCCTTGTAACATGCTCGACCTGTGGAAACTTGGCCAGCTCAGGTTTGGCTGGCTGTCAGCAGCAGTGTGAAACACAGTGTGATTTATAGAAATCTCTGTCATCACACCACAGGGTTAATTTCTTTCCTTCTTTTTTCTCCTTCCCTCCTGCCCCTGAAAGTGGAAAACTCTTATTTGTGATGACAAGTCTTTGGAAAGCTGGAGGATGAGTAACACCATGTGGTTCCCTAAGATCTCTAGCCCTTTTCCAACTGTTTTTTCGTATAACCCTTCTCTGTATGGTCATCGGCACCTTCTCTCAACAGATGGAAAAAGGGAAGAACCTGCCCCAGGGCAGTTGGAGGGACCAGGATGCTGGCAATGGAAGAATACAGACTTGAAGTTCACAGGTCTCAGCTGCCTGATACAAGAAACCAAGGGGAATCCAAGCATCAAATATGGGATTTTAATAATATGAGCATTTATTTTAATGATTTGAAGGCTGAACCTGCTGGGCTTGTCACTGTAAGTAAGAGATACGGAGAAAGAAACGATGAAGCCTGAATTTTCATTCTGACTGCCACCACTGGAGAGCTGTGGATTTGTGCTCATTCTGGTCTAAGGCAGGGAAGGATATCTGTGCCCTGTGCCCACACAATAACTTAGGATAGGCAGCCACCAGCTGGGCAGCAGGTCAGCTCTCAACACCGAGCACAGAGCTTCACTCGAGCAATTTCAAATTCATTGAGAGGGGTATTACTCACAGATTATTTTAAGGCACGTCAGTTTTCTTGCTGTAACCATCCTTCAGAGGAGACGAAATCTAATAGAAGAACAAAGCTGGGAAGTGTGTCTAATGGTACAGAGCAGAGAACTATGCAACAAAAAAACCTGTTTCTCAGCCACACTCTTTCGTAAGTCTCTTCCCTTTGCTGTGTTTATCTCCCTCACCTTTGAATTATGATCCCATCCCAACAAAGAATTCTAAAACACTCAGAGGAAACCACTACATAAATGCCAAACCATTATGTTATTAAAGGAAAAAAACAACAACCCTTTCATGATATTTTTTTTTTTAACTTGATGCAATTCTAATTTTTCTTTTAAAGGCGGTGTTTGAATATTATGAAATACAGCAGAAGTAAAGTACTTTCCAAAGCCACTACTACTATTTGCATTGCAAGAGCATCTCTGAGGCCCCAAACAATGCTGCCTGCTTTCTAAGTAGCAGACCCAGTTTTATTTTTAAGCCCAGATTTTTTCCTAATATTTTCATATGTTAGGAAACATGACAGGAATTCTCAGACTATCTTAATAGACAGTCAAGAAATAAAGGGGAGAAGGGGACTGTCAGAGACTGAAATTATATTTTACAACTTAAATATTTTCTTAAAGGACTTTTAAAACTGTATTGCAAAAGCTGCAGAGAAGACTCCCACACCCTGAATGGGGCCCTGACTGAGGCCTGACACGGATCGGATCGCTGATGAAGGTAAGATAAAGTAACAACTCAGGACTGGGGACATTGACAAAGCTCAAGCTTAACACCTCCAAGATGAGGACCACAGCCCCAGGGCTATCAGCTGCCAGGCTCACACAGACCCTCCACCAAAGGGTGGGAGGGAGGAGAGGCTTTGGGTGTGTGTTGGAAACGCCTCTGGTCAGAGGTGCAGTGACTGCCCATCCTCCACTGTGCAGAGGAGCCCAGCTGAGGGGTCCTCACCGGGGGGAAGGAAGCTTATCCACAGCAGAAGGGGGTGACATGGCCCATCACAGGGGCGCCCCTCAAAGGGGTCCCCAGACCCTGCATCAGAGATGATGCAACAGACCCTCAGTGCTGCAAGGACAGTGTGTCAAGCTAGCCCCTGTAAGAAAGACACGTGGGCGTTCCCACCTGGCCCAAAGTGTATATTAATCCACGGAGTTCTGTACTCTTCAGCGTGTGGCAGTGTGTGGTGGCGTGTGGCGGCGTGTGGTGTGGCAGCGTGGCATGGCGTGTGGCACCATGTAGTGGCCATGGCCACGGCGGCAATGGGGGACCCTCACCACCAGCAGACCAGATGGAGGGGAGCAATGAGACATCGTTGGGACCCTCGGATGGGTGATCTGCTTCCACCTAACCCCTGTCACCTCTCCCTGGTCCCCCACCCCCCACGCACACTTCTTTTTTCCATTTCTTTCTCTCTTTCCCCTTATCTTTGCCTCTCTACTATTAAATAAAATACATCAATTTTTTGGCATCAACATCTAACCTTGTTTGGTTTTAATCTCGTTTCTGGAGATATTTTGAACCTTCTAAGTTCTTTCTGGTTTATGTGCAGAGACTTAGCTTGCTTTGCTTTTCTGGGTTTAAGCCGGATCATAACAGGGACACAGCAGGTCTGAGTTCACTTAGCCTATAATGTCTGGAATTTTTAATTTACTGGTTTCTACCAAGCACCTTCATTAATGAGCCCAAGATCTTTAATGCTTCTTTAATTGTCTGTGCTTCCATCTTTCCATGATTGGACTGAATATCAATACAGCTGGCTGAAACAGTTGCTGCTCTACTAGAAGGTCAGACAGTCTTGGGGGGTTTCCTGGGCAGAATGGGAATGTATTCCCTGAAATTTCAAGGTAGAAGGGAATGCAACTCTAATGTGCCAGCTCACATCTCGCATTACTCTGTATTTTCTAGGCATTTATCCAGTAGATGCCTTGCTATCCTTTCTTATTTAATTCAATGATGCATTCTTCTATAGACTTGTGCTAGGGCTGAGACGTTAATTAAAACTACCTTGAAATATTAGCAGCTACATAGCATTTGATTGGTAGGAGAAAAATAGTTGGGAATGAAAATTAGTATTAGCTGTTAAATTAATTATTATAAAAATTAAAATAAATTCTTATTCAATAAATTTTAATTGCCTGGGGCATTTTTATTAACAACAGGGATTAGCAAATATAATATATACAATACATTGTATAAGTAACAGAGAGAATAATCAGGGCTGACAGAGTACTTTTGCTTGTTTCAGAACACATACACAGCTCACATGGAGAAGGAACAGATTACAAGGAGCTTCCCCGTAGCCACATGCAGCTGTAAAAGCTCGGAGTCAGCAATGGCAGCGCACTGACAGCTAAATCAAAACTATACATCCTTGAGGAGCCATTTCGTCTAAATCACAGCTTCTGATTCCTCATCTTATGTGGTCAATGGGCCTGCATTTCTTAAAAATGGGAGCACTGGTGGAGGTAGGAATGAGGCTTCAGGAGAGCTGTTTTTGTGAGCTCTGTTCCACAAGTGCTGCAGAAATGTACACAAAGCTTTACAAATGACCTCATTTTTACTAGGAAAGGACAGCTCAGCTCTGTTCTACATTTTCCTGAACTGAAAGGAAGGCCCCACAGCCAAACTGTCATGTCTAATCATTGTGTTGCCAGAGAGTGTTTAAAACAAACAACTTTTTTCTGGTTTTTTCCCTCTCTCTTAATACAAAGCCACAGAGCAATTGTTGTGTTTTCAGAGAGTGGGAGCTGTTTTTTTTATCACATAGCCAAGACACCAGAACAGCAGTTTTTCCCAGTGCAATGAATGAGCTTTATAAGGATAAATTTTCACCTCATTAATGATCTGAGCTGATTATTCCCTTCCCCCACTTTTCCTTTTAGGTCATGGATCAAATGTGACCCACTTTTCTTGAATGCTTTCCCACCATCTATTTTTCCCATTAGAGTAGAAAGCCAGTTGCTAAGGACACATTACAAAGCAGCCATGCAACCACTAAATATCTGCCCCCAAACACACACACACACACATATACTTTTCTTCTCCCCTGCCTTTATGATATTTCCCCCCTCTCATCATCTACAAGATCCCGCTTTACATTCAGGAAAGCCAACAACAGAACTGCTTATAAGGACAGGCTTAGCACGAGAATAGGATTTTCTAATGACTACAGAGACTCCCGGGGCCCTTCATATTTAAAAAAATATAAAGACAGCAGCCTTGGTTTTTAATTACTCCTAATTCTAAATCTCATGGCCTTAAACACAATAGCTCTTTCAACTCGGAAAAAAAATGACACTAATCAGTAACAGAGTCCCCTGCGCAACCTGCTAGTCCTCTGCTGGCATTGCAATGCTTGCACTGCTTTGATTTTTCAAGGTTGACCAATGAGTCAGCAAAGCCAAGACAACTTAAAAGCATTAAATCATGCAACTAAAATGTTTCTTTCCAATACAGCGCTGGATGGATTGCAATTAGCAAGGGGAATCAGTACAAGGCAAATATTGTAAGAGCAGAGAGAGAGAGAGAAATAGGGAATTAAAGGAGATGGTGTTCATTTTGCAACAAATGAGCCCCAGAGTTAAGGTATTTGTGGTTTAATATAGCCCCTCTTACCAACCAGGTAAGGAATGTAATTAAAACGCATTAAAGTTCAGTTGCTGAAGCTCAACAGAAACAAAATGAAGATTTAACTCATCTGCTCTACTTCCGTCTGAGTAGCCAACTAATATTCCTACTTGGTGCAAAGTCCTGTGAAATGGAAGACTTGTGTTGTTCTGTAGTGCTTTCTAAGAAAATCCTTCTCCTTGGCATTTATAAAAGAAAAGATGTCATTCCAAGTGTCGCATTGAAAAATTAAACAGAACTATGTAACACTGCAGCTACTTGGATTTGTCTGACTGTTTCAGCTTTCCATGTCATTTATTACACTTCCCAGTAGGATTGTGCAACACCTTGGAGTTTCTATAACCAGTACCTCATTCCTTTAGCAAACAGAGGTACACTATATGATTAAATGTTTCATGTATATAGATTCACATCTAAATTACAGTTACACAGTGGACAAGATTGAGGATTTGGTCACAGCTGTAATTCTACTTCATGCCACCCACTCTTTTTCCATAGAACATCCACAACATCCTTTCTCCTAACTTTCGCAGAGATGACAGAAATCATAACTGCAATGGGATTTTCCATTTAGCAGGACGATGAACACGTACATCAGACCTGAATTGCACCACTGACACTGTGGAAAGATTAGAGTCACAAGCATCCAAGCAAAATGAACCGTAAATACAATTACTGTTGAACTATCAATGAGCAAACTAAGCATGGATTTCAAGCAGTGGCAGTCTAACAGCCTCCTGAAAAGAAGAATAAAATTCGGTTGATTGCAGGAGTCCCTGAATTCAGACAAAAATCTCCAGTTTTGGATTGAAGGAATAATAGTCTGAATAACAGACTTTTACTCTCAATACCAAGTGAGCTGCCCACAAGAAAGACAACCCTGACCTATGGCTGAGGCTTCCAGACACCTCAAAGAGAAAGTCCATCAAGCTCCTTAGATGTGTATTGAAAGCATGGAAGGCTTCCATTCCCTGGAGGAAACTGAAGGGAAAAGCCATCATTTTTCCATCTGAAGAAAGCAACCAAAGCTATTTTTCTGGACATTGGGATAACTTTCTGTAAGTTTGACCAAATTTTCTTCTTTATACTAACCCCTATTCCTCCACTTCTGTTTGTATTCACAGGGTTTTTTTCCTATCGCTTCTCTCTTGAATTGTCCTTAATACACCTTTTATTTGCATTTAATGCATTTGTTCATCATTAAACTGATGATTCCACTAAAAATACACCAATAAGAAAGGCAACCATGGCAACTGGCCCTTATTACTGCATCATTTCTGGGCAGGATTCCGAAACCAGATTAAGTGACAGCAACTTCAAAGTGTTTGAACATCAGGTTCCTAGCACCATGTTTAATCATTTTTGAACACTGCTTGAATTCCCAACAGCTCCCTTCCAGTCTGAATAACTGTTACCCAAAAATAAATGTGCTGTAAACTGTTGATCTCTTTTCTCTTGACTGTTTTTGTCAAATTGCTTTCAAGCACCTGTGATATTCTCCAGCTGCCACTGCATGTTGCTCGTTTGCTTAACTTCGTAAGAAGAAACACACGAGTCACATGCAGGAAAAAGTCATCTTATCATTCAATCCTTCCAGTAGCCAAGGCAGAGCTGTCCTCTGGAGTGAACTGGTTATCTGTTTACTTGATGAATTCTGAAAGACACTCCACTTCCATATCCCCCAGTCGCCAACAGTGGCTGAGCTCCCACCAGAGCTCCTGTGCAAATCAAAGTAAGGACAGTGAGGCATCAATTTTGCCACTCAGTTCTGTTCTGGAAGAGATGCCAGGCAGCAGCATTCGACTGCTCTATTTTGTTGTTTAGTGCCTTGCATCATCATTCCACTGGTATATGCAAGCAGTGACTGTTTTCCAAAGGGAGACATGGGGAGCCAGGTTACAACGCAGAGAAGAACACTCATTACTGTAAATTAAAATCCTTAAACAAATCACCAACAGTGAAACAATCTCTGCTTCGATTACACTGTTAGCTAGCACATCCAGGCTTTTCTTGCTTTGGCCAGAAATACTGAAGCCATGATTGATCTAATGTTGTTTATTTCAATCATGTTGTTTATTTCAAATTAGACATAATATAAAAAGCGCAACAGTGAGTATATGTATATTCATAGCACCACTGCAGACATCCAAAAGGAACTCTATTTTATCCCTGCTGCTTTGCATTTTAGCCTCATTTCCTCCCTTTTACTGTCTATGGTAAATACAATATTTGCTTTTAGAGTTCTGACTCTCCAGGGATTATAAAGGAAAAGTACTTAACAGAGAGATTATCTTTCTGGTGTTGCAATGTACAAATGAAAATTGTTACATTAATGGCACTATACAGTCATGTTTAAACACCATTAAGTACCTCTCCAGAAAACCAAAGGAAAGGGAATGATGAACTCCAGCATAGTTCTGCCTCGACTTGCAAGTATATTTGTGTTTCTCCCTCCTCTCCATGCAAATGACTCTCTGGAAAGGAATTTCCAGACTTTCTTTTCCTTTCATTAACACTTTATAGCCTGCAATAAGAGTAACAGGAAATATTAATACTTAGGAAGCACAGACAGCAAATTCTCTGAAGAATGCAAGGTCTGTAAAACTGAAATCGAAATTCTGCACAAATATGGATTTACATCATCAGCTCAAATTGAGGCCCACTTTCACACCTACAAACCCCAACCCTGGGTGTCTGCTTTCAGTTTAAAAGCATGCAACAAACTGCCTTCAAACACATAAAGACGCACTACTTTGTTCTGTTGTAAATTTCTCTTCCTCCATGGGTTTAAGGCTTATTTTTAGCTGCTTTAAATCCGAATAGGTCAGATGTATATCTGCTAATGAGTATTGGTAATTAAGGTTTCAAACCACACAGCAGCAAACCAACACTTTCATGTTGCTGATATCTCTCTATATTTGTGTATATTTTCAGAGCAATGTCTGAGAGTCCTATTTGATTGAATTTCATTAAGTTCTTCAAGGCTAAAGTTACTTGTGAAAGCTCAAAATATAACTAAGCATAGATTTTTGTCCTTTTATTCTTTGCAAACCTTTACAATTGTTCTATATATTAGTCTTTCACTTAGCATAAAAATTTAGAAATTTATATTCCAAGACTATAAATTCCAGTTATAATTTTTGTTATATTTGCCATGCATTAAAATGGAAAACATAAAAGATTATTATTGAGATCATTATTAATATTATTTTTGTATTTGAGTGCTTAGAAATACTACAGCAAGAACATTTACATGTGCTGAAGAAGCTTGATTATAAAGCTTGGCTAAACTTATTGGAAAAGCTGCAATCATAGCTCAGTTACTTCCGAGAAAACGTTTTGGAAAAACTCAGCATATTTCATTTTTCCCTCTTATAATTTGGAGATATGTGTCTAGCTTTGTCAAGTGCTTTGAAAGAGCATGTGAGAAAACTGGGAGTTTTACAGGTGCGAAATATGTCAAGGAATGCAAAAAGAAATGCTCCCCTTTCCCACAGATTTCAATTTCAGTCATTCACAAGAACTGGCCAGGCCTCTGTGAGGTCTGCTCAAACATAATTTCATTTGTATGTGTCTGCTACCCCCTGCACAGTGTAGGAAATAAAGAAGAAACGAAAGAAAGCCTCAGCATGTTCCTGAAATTAATTTTCATGATAGGAGCAATTGAGTCCATCTACTAAGGTACTTATAATTACATTACATCGCTACTTGGAAGAAAAATGGCCAGCTATATTCTAAGAAAATATTAACCCCATCAGCCCAATCACAAATCACTACATTTAATGTATTCTTCCTTTTATTAAGACCCACAAGGTGCCCATTAGAGGCACCTTCACTGCCATCCTAAATCACTTCTAATTATCAGACGAGCAAAAACACGACGGAAATGTTATTTCACATCTTCGAATGAAAGGCTCTTTGCTCCAAAAGACATGTCAGCACTGGATGATTTACTCCATGATTTTGTTTACTGCCTTCAACTTTCATTAGTGTTAAAAGAGCTAAGATTGTTTTTCTGACTGCTGAGATTTCCTAGGAGATAAGAACCACACAAACACTGAACTCTCCACCTCCTGCAGTGGGCCAGGGAAGATAAAAGGTGAAAGGCAGGGTGCAACCTCCCATGGCTTTGCTGTTTTGGGTTGTTTTGTCACAGTTCTGGCTTTCTAGGGAATGGAGATGGAAAAGGGCAGGAGCTGTGCCATGGTTTCCCATGCCTCATCCTACTCCCGCCTTGCCCTCTTGCCCCTCTCCTGTGTCAGGTTTGCTTCAGACTCGAGGCTTTTCGTTTGTCCCACATTCCTGCCGTCCCACAACAAAATAAGCAGGAATTTTGAACACATTAAGTGTCTGAACTTGTTCTTTTATTCCTGGTTAAGCCTCTCATTGAGGTTTTTGTGTTCTTCTAAAGAGATTGAAATTAATGCTTGATAGATTTTTAGCAAAATATGTATTGCTACCTAATTTTCACTCTAAGGTTTTGACTAAGCTTTCAAAAAATACTAGGAGCATTTTTCAGGAGTAAAACCTTCTAGCTGAAGAAAACAGCTATTTCCTAAATCATCAGTCACTGCAAGATTTATACATGTTTAATCCCATTCAGACACATTAATACCCTCTCAAGCTAAAACAAAGAAGCAAAGTATGACAACAACATATTACTAACAAGAGGGAATTAAAAGAATTAATCTGGTGTTTCTCTCCTGGAATTTTTGTGTGCGATGGCATGACAAGTCCCTGAGCATCCTAATCTCATTGGATCTGCTTTGATTTAGGGTTTGGAGCAGATGATCCCAGAGGTCCAAACTTACATTACTCAGTGGTCTAGATATCAGCACCCTGCAGAAAATTTGCTGAAAAAGGAGAAAATGATTTAGGAATTAAAGTGTATTTCCTTGGAGGAAAGGGATTTTTTTTTTTTTTAAATCAGACTTGATATAATTTTTTCTTTGTAATATTGTTTATTCCCTATGGGTTTATTCGCTATGCCATTATGCATAAGTGAAGCCTGATTCTCCCACATAGAAAAGGTGGTACAGACATTGATCCCTCCAAGCCCAAAAATGCTACAAACTTCCAATACTTTGCATTTCAGCTCTGTGCCTGCTGCTTGCTCAGTACACACATATTGCAATATGTGATCAGGAAGCCCATGATACCCATTCGATCATGGGAAGCAAGAGCTGGAATTTCTGGGGATGGCGCTCATTTTCTCTGGCATTGGATGAATCATAACTCTTCAATATCTAGAAGAGCTATGATCCTATCTATCCATATCAGAGACGTAACATACACCTTCTATTTAGAAGCTCTGTACATGATTCATTACCATGACACAGATAGATAAGAGAATCTATGGCTTTATTATCCAGGAATTGTACTATGGTATGATATTTTACTAGAGGAAATGCAAACATTATTCTGCTAAACCTTCTCTGTGCCATTCTGCAATGTTGTTATTAACATTCACACACAACAATAAAAACTTATGGGCATTCACAAGCAGTTGTTATATCATTTATAATACAATGATAAAGCTGAACACTATAATTGTAATTTGTCAAAATAGAAAAAAGGGTACAAATAGAAACCAAAATAAATTTTTTAAACCATGATGAGGTACCAGAAAAAGAAGTAGTTTGCCATTAAAATGATGCAAGTGGTGTGCATAGAAATCCTAAAATCAAAAAGCCAAACACTGAAGCCAAGACCGTTGATCTGCATCTCCTCAGCCTATGTTGGAGTGAATGATTAAAAGCTTCTATTTGAGGTGACTTATTACAAAACAAAGTACATGAAAAAATACTTTAGTGCTTCCCACTGTGACCGCCCTCATATTGGTGGGTCAGGAAGAGAAGGAAACCAGATTGCCCAAAGCTTCTCATTTTGATTGCAAGCTAAAAACGACTTCCACAACTTCCTTCTAGCTTTCGGCCACTTGTCAATACTTTGCATTTATCATTTTTGCAAGAAATGATAAATGATTTCTAGGCTGAAATCATCCACTGAAAACAGTAAATAACAAGCTATGAAATTTAGTTAACTCTCTTTCACCTCTCTTTCTCCAGGGCTGGCCTAGAGCAGGAAAAAAAGCAGGTTGCCAAAGAATCAGCTCTTCTGGAGCCTGTGTACTACATGCAATTCAAGCATCAGTCCAGAAAGGGAAATGCCTCAGTCCAGAAAGCACCATAAGGGAATACATTTCCTGGCCTGATCTTCTATTTCAGCAGCTTGGGAGCCAGAAAAACCATCATACTGGATGTCCTCCTTCTGCACACAAACAGAATGGACACCTCTTATGTATATATAAACAAAAGAAGGGTCTATAAATCATGTTTTCTAAATATCATTTTGTAATCGGCTTCCACTTAGAATACACAGTACAGTCCAAAAGTGAAAAGATATACCTCATTTTTCAAAAATGAAAGGCAGTGATAACTTATTTGTATTTAATCTGTTGCTTACATTTTAAAAACATTGTGAGCATTATATCCAAATAAATATTTATCACTGTAGTACACCTTCCTCTTGTTGTTGGTTAGCCTGTAAACCCAAACCATACCTTAGAAAGATCTTAACTACAAACAAGCATCTCAGCAGTTCACTACACATGGAAGCAAGTCAAGCAAAAACCAAATCAAGCGTCTCCCATCTGAACAAAAATCTGGTGCAATTCACTTCAAACACGCTTCTCTCTTGGCTTCCGAAACACCACTTTGCTGCTCTCTTCTTGGTCCCCAGTTGCCTCTTTGCCAAATGTTACACATATTTATAAGAGGTTAAAATAGAAACAAAACACTACCAACAACCAACCAAGAAACCCAACACCGCATAAGGGGGAGGACAAACAGTGGAGCCAGATGCAGCAGCTTGCTTTTACTGTCTCTTTGCTCTTGGGAAAATGCAATAGTGGCTTCTGAATATTAATTGAATAAGGAGCTGTGCAAATTCCAGCTGTTGCCCTTGCACTGGGGTCTGGAAGACGGGTGTTTTCTCAGCCCCCCGTTTCATTCCCGGACTCCCAGAAACGCTGCACATATGTAGCCCTGCAAGTTGCACAATTTAATTCTGTAATCCGTCTGCGAAACTCCAGCTTCTCTGACTCAGTGGCACATCAACATTGAGGAAACTATAACTGGGATAAGAACCATATTTAGGGAGGCTCTCCCCTACAAGCTGTGGGTACATAAGGCAATAAAGGGACCAGGTTGTTATAGAAGAACATATGATGCAACCCCCATTTTTGGGGGAATGTGTTTAACCAAGCTGAAAGGCATCAGGGAAGTTTGCTGGACAAGCATTGGCTCCCCTGATTTTCATGGGTTTGCTACTGAGTTACTCAAACACAGGGTGCTCCAACACAAGTCATCACTCCAGGTGATGTCCATCATACAGGATCACCTGGAAGGACAGGGACATCACAACTGGGACCATGTACATCCAGACTCAGGATCTGGATGAGGCGTCAAACGAATCTCGTAGAAGTGCTCACCACCTGCTTTATGGAAAGAAGGAAAGGGGAAAAAAAAGACAAAAGGGGTTCTTTTAGGTGTCCCACGGTGAGTCTTTGCATCACTGACCAGGTTGAACTTTAAAGGACATGTGGAAGTACCAGTAAGTGAAATCAGGAAAGTCTTTAAAAAGATTTTTTAAATGGTCGGGGTCTTTATCATGTCACATTTTCTGGGCACTAGTACAATTTAATTTGATTTTGAACTGTACTGCTTGATGAAATGTCCTGTTCTTTAGTTCAGTGAAGTCAAGACACAATAAATGGATTTTTAATGGACGAAAGTTCAATTTCTCTGGCAGCAGAGACACATGAGGAAAAGGGACACAATGTACAAATGATGCACTCTCTGCTGACTTCCGACCCTGACCATTTCATGACAGGTATAAAAATGAAATACTGGGGGTGAGAGGAGAGGGAAGAAAAAGGAGAGAGCTTTAAAAGGCAGCAATGCTAATAGCCAAACGGCATATAAATTGTTTAGGAACAGAGGTTGATTTTCGGTTACAAAAATAGTGCAGCCGAAACAAAGCTAAGAATGTTATTTTTCTTTTTCTTTTCTTAATCTTCATTTTATATGTTAGCTACTATTTCTGTTCAGTGTTTGGCTTTCTATTTCAGAGTGTGTGATTTAGTAAAGTCAAGAAAGGTGTTCGGAAGGGGGAGAAATGTAATGATATTATTAATCCCTGTATTATGTGGTAGAATCATTGGTAGAATATATGCAGATAATTCTCTTCCTTGTTTTTATTCAGCAGGAAATTAGTTCACCATTAGAAACATGGTTCAAGGCCATGTTTCCTCAGTCCTGTTGGAGAAATGAATCAGGACACAAAAATAGCTCTGATGGTGCTCGTATTTATCAGGACTTGACTGAGCTGCAGTAATTAAATAATGAATCTTTAACTGGAAATATGATGCTCTATATCTAAAGCTCTGAAAGACCATTACAAATTATTTGAAAGCTGCAAAAATACTTCAAAAATCAATTAAATGTTATTAAAACTGAATACAAATTAAAGACCAAAGCACCAATTCCTGCCTATTTACCTCAGCTAGTTCAACTCCAACTTCAAAACCTCCACTCACTTGCCAGATACAGATTGTGGCTTTTAACATACAATGTCAACAGATTGCATCTGCTTACTCCTGCTCAGTGGCTCTGGGCTAGAAAATGCTATTTTCAATGCTTTCCCAGAGAGGAGGAAACCATCAGCATTTAAAGGTATCCCCACAAATGTTTATGTTTGAAGCACTGTCACTAGATCTGCCTCCCATCAGAGGACTTCCCACAACCTCACTTACTCATCATGAAGCAATATTTATCTTCCAGCTTCTCCTGGGAGGAGATACTCTCCTGTTCCTGTCGTTGAACACCACTTGTCTCAATAATTAATGAATTTCCTATCACCCACTGCTCCTGCCTGCCGCTCTGCCAGATGCCCCCAGCCCCGCTGCTCCTCCTGATTCCAGCGGTTGTGGGGCTTTGGGGTTGGGTTTTTCCATCTCTGCATGCAGCCAGTGCCATTTTTGTCCCTCAAACACTGCTAATTTATTTCAGCAGACAAGACATTGGGCACACCCACTCCTGGGAAGGCTGACCTGGGGCTGGCATTGGCATTTCATTGGCCACACAAGAGGCAGTGGTGTCTCTTGCCCTCTTCCATGAATGCTGATGGCTTTTAAGGCACCTTCTCATCAAAACTTGGTGATGAGGGAGAAAATTTGGTGCTCTGAGAGTGCTGAGCATGGAATGAACTGGGACTTTCCACAGCGAACATCAGTAGCACAAAACCAATTTTGGGGAGTTTCTTCTCATTGCCTTAGAACCCCCTGATTACTCAAGATCTTGTGGTCTCACATGCCCCCAAAGAATACCCCGAGGTTCCTATTTGTTTAAGGACCTGTTTTCTCTATTTGATTAAAACATTTTTGAGCTTTTCAGCAGAATAGTCATATTTAGCCTTAAACCTTCATTTCCCTAACAACTCCTTCAAATACATACTGTGCTCAATTACAGTAAACCCACAAACATGAAGTTCCCTTTTCAGATGCATTCATATGCATCTTGCATTAAATGGTTTATAATAGAGCCACATCATTCAAATGTTAACTGAAAATTATCATTCTTAATTCTCTCCCACCTTCATAAATTTTTCAGCTCACCTGTCTTCTATTATGAAATGTAGTCTGGGTACCTTTATTTTATTTATAACCAACAAAGTGCAGAAAAGCTATGCATAAGCTCTGTCAATATTTTTATGAGTTTTGGTGTCTCCCCTTAGAGAACTTACTGAAGTTTTTTCGTGTTCACAGATAACTTCTTCACAGAAACAGTAATGTCTTTTCCCCTGCAGTCAGAGCCAACAGCAACCTTTAAATTGCTGAGGGAAAGACATTTTGAGGTTTGAGAAACACTGTGCAGAAGACACAAATCACTGCCATCCTTAGAATATCTTTGTATATCCTAACCACAGGGAGTTCAATCCTGAATTACTGCAAAAATATTGTGCCAGGGGCTCCCTGTGGACCTCTAGTCCAAAAATAAGTATTGATGTAATGTGCACCTAAGAGTTCACAAAATGCAGGAGCTAGAAGTGTCTGGAGCAGTGGTGATTCTTAGAGATGCTCTGGCAGTGTTGCAATATCTGTTTCCAGGTAGAAAGAGAGAACTGCACAAAATGAAATAAAATTAATCATTAGGCTAAGTTATGCAGCAAGTTCTAAGCCTGTTGTAGACAGTATTGTGCAGACATTATTGCGGTGTTTTATATTAGTAAGAAGTGTGGACAGAGTCAATGAATCCACACTCATCAGCAAATGCTAAAGTAATGCAGAGACTGAGCACTCTGGTGTGCTGCTACACCAATGAAAGAGGAATTGCCCATTTTTGCTGCAGTGCAGCACTACTGGAATCCTGATATCCTTTAATTCTAGACAGATGAAACCCACGGACATCAGAGGAGACCACAGTTTTACAGACGACCGCCAGTCTTTGCCGTCACCCTTGATGAGAGAATCAGCTGGGAGAAACATCAAATAGCTCCCCAAGATCCAAACTATCACAAATTTTTGGTTTAGAAATAGCTTATAGTGGAGACTTGCTCCATTATTAGTCTCCTGTGCCATTTCAGTTTAAAGGTGATGGGTCTCCAGAACACTTAATCTAGAAAAGGAAAGTGTAACACAGTGTACTAAATATTTCACCACCTTTAAAAAATAAACAGATTAAAGAAAACCTTCACATCAATACTTTGGACCTAAATGAAAACCAATTCCTTAAGAGCTCCAAACATCCTTTGTAATGGTATGTTCTGCTTTACATCTTAAACTTTCCAACTCTGAGATGAAGGTGGGAATTGCATATACAGGAAGAAGCAAAAGGGGATAATATACACACATTCCACAAATGGATTCAGTTATTCCCTTTTCTTTCAAGTGGGCAAGTGTTACTCTTAACATTAGCAAAGCCAGCAATTTCTACAGAAATTCAGCCAATCAGTACATTCCCCACTCCAAGAAAAAAAGGAAATATTGATGAATTTAAAGTGTATTTTTCTCCTAGTTGAAGGCTGCACGTGCTCAGATCTTTAACATCTGCATTTCCCAAAAGGACTCATTTTCTCTGGACCATCAGATTTTGGTCATATGTTGTGCCATCTAAAACATTCAGAGCACAGCACTGCGTGTATTCCACGACTGGGCTCTCCAGGCAATCAGGTGTAGTTCTGACTCATATTCTCCCAATTTTAAATGAGTTTGCTTAACCAAACAGTACTGATGTGGTTAACTGCTGGAAACATAAGCTCAGATCCCAATCCCACTAGTCTTTAGATCAAATAAGAAACAGGTTAAACTGGCATCCTTGCCATGGACCAGACAGTGATAAAAATTAGTCTTAGGATTTCTGTCCAGATACATTCTAAACCCTGCCAGACATAGCTGTCTACTGAAATACATATCCAAGAAAGTAAATTAAACAGAGTATTCTGCTTCCAAGCTGATGTGCAATGCCTATCCTAAATCACATCTCTATCTTAATTTTGCCCACTTGTCTTACTCCTGACTCTCACACTTAATCCCTGAAAGTAGCTGAGTTGGTCCCCTCCCTGCCCAAATACCACGTCTCAGAACACATGCTGACGTGCATAAAAAATACTAAACTTTTTAGCTCAGAAGATGATGTATGGAGCTTCTCAGAGGCAGTAAGAACTGGCTTTGGGGCTGCTACTAGGAAGATGATGGAATCTTGACAAAGCCATACAAACCAAACCCATTAAATCTGGGATGCTATGAATCCCAGACTCCCTCTCTTCCTTCTGCAATGCAAGGTAGGACTGAGTAGTTTAAAGTCAGCACCTAACACATGGTACACCCACATGAAAAACCCTTTAAACCTTCAAAAATCCAAGTGTCTGTAGGCAAGAGCCTCTTGGAATTACAATGATGAAGACTGTGACTGTGGACATATTCTCCCAGCATAACTTGTGCCAAGAATTTACTGATATTAGAACCTTGTTGGAAAGAAATTTATGGAGGAATTGCTTTTTGGAGTAATCTTGAATTAATAAATAATAGGTACCTTTCTGAGATAGCTGTTTTAGAGCTGCATACAGCTGGATGAAAACTAGCACTATGGTCCAATTTATTTACCATTAGTTCCTTTCTCTCTCTCTCTCTCTCTCTTTAAAGTCTAACACACAATTTCAGAATACTGTGAAAGCCTCCTTAATTTGCTTCTGTATTGTGTAAAGCAGATGTCCTGCCTTTGCAAACTGATTAGTAAGTGGTTTATATTATTCCAGTGGTTGTCATCGTTATTGCAGAAATGTTGAGCGAGGCTGCTGTCTGCTGCTTTTAAAAACATCTAGAAAGACAGACTGCCTCTTTCAGCAGGGATACAGGTGTGCAAAACACACTCTTCTGGAGAAAACAGACCAAATAAAATTCTACAAATCAGCCCATCATGTTTCAGGTAGAGGGGTATATTCAGGATCACAGTAGATAGAGTATAAAACCAGCACAGGCTCTGGACCATGACTCAAGACCTCGGTCTTATTCCAGGTCCTTGTACATTACTAGAAATTTGGTCTTTGACAAATCCTTTTCCTGGCAAAAAATCTCAGATGTGTTATCCTAGTAGCACCTAAAACATTTGAGGCACCCTTCTGTAGTGCCAACTCTTCTTCCATCAGCTGTGAAAGGCTGCTGATGGATGAACATTTACGACGGCTACAATTGTCTACAAGGTCCAACGGGGGTGGGTCTTGTCAGGAGTTGCTCAGGCAGCTTAACAATCAAATTAATTGTTTTTGTTGGAGAGGGTGGAACAAAGTCTGGGTCTCTTATATGTGGACTGAAGTTGATTGAGCTCTCTGAATACTACTGCACTAGAAATTGATGCTAATTATAGCTTTAAAAGGTTAGATACGTTAAATATGCTTCTAGATGTCATGACAGTTTGAAAAGCAAAAAGAAAGGTGGGCATTTAGTTCTTCTGAAGACATACTTCACTGCTGGCTCATCCCATAAGAACCAACGAGTTCTTCCTTTTCCATGTCCAAACTTAGAGTGCAATGGACGTGGCAACAAATACTTATATCCTGCAAGAACCACAAATTACTACTTCAGTCGTTGCAAAATACAGCCATGCGGTTTTTGCTTCTGCATGATGTGAGAAAAATTCTAACTTGCTCACTTTGGGTCCCAAGTTATGCAAACCTCAAAACAAGGGCATTTCATTTGGGGTTTTTTGGTTTAACTTCACACAAATGGTTCTTAAAGCAGGAAGAACTGACCTCGGCCCTTTTGTCAGCATTCAAATTTCCTGACTGCATTGTTAAACAGAGAGCACCTGTGTCAGCACACATTCACAGGGTAATTTTGGTTGGAAGGGACATCTTGAGGTCACCTGGTCAAGTCAGCCTCACAGCAGGACCAACTAGATCAGGTTGCTCAGGGCTGTCCAGATATTTCAGTATCTCCAAGGGCAGTCAGTCCCTCTGGGCTCCTGTTACAGTGTTTGACCACACCATGGTGAAAATATTTTCTTGTATCAAAATTTGCCTCTCCATGCTAACACCTTGTGCTTGTTGCCTCCAGTCCTATGTACTCTGTGCACCTCTGGGAAAAAAAGTGTCTTGCTCTGTTGCATTTGTAACCTGTCAATAAGTAGTTCAGAACACTTTTAGGACTTTCCTTTCCCCTTCTCTGCCAGGATAAGGCAGCTCCTCTTTGAGGTTCTCCTTCTACATCATATATTCCAGATCCCTAATTATCTTGGTGTCCCTCCACCAAACTCCCCCCAGCAGGCCTTGTACAGTGTCCTGGGGAACTCAAAACTGGACACAGTGTATAGATGTATAGAGTATTTGATACTCACAGGTATCAAATGGAGAAACAATCCCTTTTCCTAACGTGTTGGCTACCCTTTTAAGACACCCTAATATTGTCCTTCTGTGCTGCAAGGGTGCAAAACTAACTCCTGTGCAACTTTCTGTCCAGTCAGACCCTCCCACAGGGCTTTTCCTGCAAGGTTAATGATATTTAAGTCCTGTGGAAAGACAGACATGCACAAAAGGTTGGACTGCTTGCAATCATTGTTAGAATCAAAATAAACCCATAAGCACAACACCTAAATGTCTGTATGATGAGATCAAGGGCAGAAGATCATAGAATCATTTAGTTTGGAAGGGACCTTTGAAGACCATCTTGTTCCAACACCCCTGCCATGGACAGGGACACTTTCCACTAGACCAGGTTGCTCAGAGCCCCATCCAAGCTGGCCTTGGACACTTCCAGAGAATGGGTTGTCAACAACTTGTTTGGGCAACAAGACGCCAAACCAAAGCGAAGTGTCACAAGTACACAGCACTAGATAATTATGTATTATAAAATCTGGGCAATTTTTTTCCACCAAATACCTCACAAAAGATACAATTCAATTATCTTGTCTTAGCCTGTAATTTGACTCAGAAATACACAGACTCTATTATTTCAAAGTCACTTTAGGACAATAACATTAAGACAAATTATTCATCTCAAGACAAAGCAGAAGACACTCTACGTCCCTTATGCAGATGTGAATCAAAGGCCCAGATTCTGATACACTCTCCATCTCTGCAGATTGTCAAAGTACAAGCACAGAGCCAAACTCGGATTTTAAAATGAGTCACTCATAACCAGCAGTTCACAGAATTTTCATCTTGAAGCCTTTCAGAAGTATCTTTAAAAAAAGAAAAAGCATTTTCTAAAATACTTTGACAGAATTTTTATCTTGGGACTCCAAGAAAGCATTAGGAGGTAAAATCTCAATTTTTCTACCACTACAAATGTTCTCCCAATTTTAAAGACAAACAAGCTTTCCAGTTACATACAAACACAAGAATAACTCTAGCTGCTAAATCAAATTTCTGATACAGAAGAAAATAATCTTCAAAATGTATCGGAGCAAGCCAAATGAATGCAGTCCTGCCTGCAGAGAACTAGAAAAATTCAAGAGCATTGTTGTTTACCTCAGATTACCAATTTTCTTTAGAAAACCAATTTCTCAGTGAGACTGCAAACTTGTCCATCTACTGGGATAGACTCAATAAGGGCAAATATAAATTTTCAATCATTCTTTAATCAATTAAATTTTTGGTGGTTTTTTTGGTTTTTTTTGTACTTTGATGCATGTTACAAAATTATACCCATGAATTATTTTTGCTCTTCCCTTCTGTTGTTAGCAGCTAACCTGAGCTAAATCACAGGACTGACACCAAAATCTGCCTCCTAATATTTTCCTAATCTAACTTGTTCCAAAATCAGCCTCTCTGCAGATGCATGTACACATGTGCGTGTATGTGGTATAAAATACACTCAAACAACCACTTCCACAAAGAGCATACACCTTCTTGGCTGCCAAAATTCTGACCCTTTTTATTTCGGACTAGGAGAAAGAAGCTTTTCTCTAGACATTCTTCTACTTGTAAACAGCACACCTTTAATAAAAAAAGCCCTGAAATTTAAAGGCTACTATAAAAAATGTCAACATTTTAACTACCCTTTTGTTTCAAACAGCACAAGTAGCCAGCCTAGACATTTCCGTGCAGCCATTAAAGCCGAATGCCTTTTGAGGCAGAATTCTATGAATGTGCTCTGGCTTATAAAAAATGTATTAGATGATAGCTCTGAAAAAGGCTCTGAGGCGTAACATGGTCTATCATGTTGTGCATGCATGAGTTAGCTTTTACAAGATCAGAACCAGAAGCGAAAATGAATGCTATTCATTGTAAGCCCAAAGCTTTGGAAGTTCAGTATCGCAGCGCTCGGGGGTGAGTACTAGAGCTATTCAAAAAAAAGGACATTCTTTAAATGTTTGGCACATTTGCCCACCCTCAGTTCTTGATGGCGTGGAGCTGGGCTGCAGCAGAACAGGCAGAAGGCCACTGCCTGCTGACCACTTCTCCCCGCTCCCCACAGCCCCACTGAGCTGAATTTGATACAAGAAGGTCAGCAGTGTTCTTGTTAGTAGGTTTTAAAAAGTCAAATATCACTTGACAGAAGAAAAGCAATGACTTCACACCGGGTGTAAAGAGGAACAATTCTGGCAAGGACTCATCCACTTACTGTCAAAGAAAATTACATACAATTTACTATTTTGACATTCTGGAGTGTATTCGACACATTATTAGGATTTGGAGGTCTTAAAGAGAAACAAGTCAAATAAGCATTAAACTAAATGGATTTTCTTTGATAAATAATGATAAATAATAATACAGATAACTTTGGTTGTTTGCAAAATAGCTTGTTCATAGTCAGCTGCCCGCATTATTTTGAAAATATCCTGAAGCTCAGGACAAACCTTTTTTCAGCTGCTGGATGCTTTAAGGAGCTAACAATGAGTTATTATTCTTATTATTCAAACTATTACATGTATTATGTGACAACATACCTGGAAAAAATTGCACAGAATCCTGAGAAAATGTACCTTTCAAAAATTATCTTTGCATTTTGCTGCTGACTCCAAGTAACACAGGACTTCAGCTGATGAAAGTCTCAGCATGGCAACGTCCCCACAAATATACCCTCCTTAGACGTCTCCTCTGTGTTTTCCCTTGTGAGCCAATCGCTCTTCTTTGCCACCAAGCTGATGTGTCAGCTGTGACTTTCTGAGTAGCTCTGAGTAATGGGATCAGCTAATGTGCGGCACATGGAGAAATTCCATATCATTCTCCTCTCTAAAAATACCACCGGCTGCCGCTAGAGCTACTCAGCAGTGATGAATAGCTGAAGGGACAAGCAGGTCTCTAAATTTGCTTCATATCTGACAGCCCTTCATCAGATATGGGTAATGGATCCTACTTACTCCAAACTACTGTATACTGCAAGGCACTTTCCCACCGCGTGAATACATACACTCAGTATGGGCTTCCTAATGATCGCGATTTTTTTCTTCCCCATTAAGTCAAGATGATTACACATTAAAAAGCTGTTAGTAAATTTTGAAACGTTACTAATTCAGGCAAAAAAGGCATGTTTGGTCTTCAAATGCACCTCCACGCCTCTGTCAGAGAAGGTTTCAATTGACTTCTAGGGATTTGCCTCGAGTGTTGAAAGTGTGCGCATCTTATAAATGCACACAGCTAATTATCTTCAATGACTTTAGCAGATTCACTCACTTAATACACGGGTATGTCTTTCCTGGGTATACAGCATTACAGAATTTTATTTCCTGAAGGTCATTTGATGACTTTATGTGATTTTTTTTTGGTGTTTGTGTGTGTGCATTTGTAATAAGGTCCTATTTCTGAATCAAGAAAAAGAGCATTCAGTGAGACAAAGCGTATTTACTGCATATCTAGGGATCTCCAGATTGGCAATTATATCATAATTGTTTTTAAATTCTAAAAAAGGGGGTGGAGTGGGGAGGTAAGAGATAATTAAGTCACATGAACAGGACCCAAATTGCATTTGCTCTCATTTTTGTTGTGAACAATATCAGTTTAATTGAATCATCTGTAATTCTTCTTACTTATTTTTTTTTTTTTTCAGCCTGCAGGAATGTACACGAGACATTATGAGAGGCTGGCTGGCAAATGTCTTGAGAGCAGAGATTGCAAGTATCCATAGGATTTGCCAGAAATCAGCAGACAAGATATGTCCGTGTGTGTGAGTGCACAAATGTGCCAGGGAGGCTGGAGAGGAGGGATGGCCTCTGGCAAATTGATGTCTGTCAGCTAGCAAACCTTGATTTCACTATTATGTTACGGTTCACCACACAAAAGCTTTCAGCGAGCATCAGCTGTGCTACACACACACACACACACATACTCTCATACACATATTTTTATATATATATACACATTGGCTGCCTTCAGTCAAGCTGGCCTGTCATATTCAATGCATCACTGAAACAATGGAATGGGCAGAGTCTCTCCTAACTTGATTAGCAAAGCATTTTTTCGGTAATAATTGATTGAGTAACATTCATTTCTGTGTTTTTAATAAAGAGAAAATCTTCATGATTTAAATGGCTTTGGTTAATGGAAGGGACCCCTGCTGATCTGAAATCTGAAATGGAGCTTGCAGTTAACGCTAGAACTACAGAAAAAGCTAAGGAAATAATAATAGCACCTAATCTGTAATCTTTCTAGAGCAAAATGAAGGATTCCAGCATATTTGGGGGCTTCATGAACCAAAACACCATCCTTAAAAAACTGCACTGCTGAATAAGAGTGGTGCAACTGATGTCATCCACCTGGAGTTGTGTAAAGCATTTGACACTGTCCCACACAACCTCGTCTCTAAACTGGATTAGATGGATGGGCCCCTCAGTAGATAAGAAACGGGCTGGATGGTGGCACTCCGAGTTGCAGTCAATACCCCGACATCTGAATGGGGACCAGTGACAAGTGGCATTTCTCAGGTATCGGAATTGTAACAACCATCTTGTTTGGTGACAGGGACAGTGGATTGAGTGCAACCTCAGCAAGTTTGCTGCGGACACAGAACTGTGCGGTTGACATGCTGGAGGGAAGGGAGAACATCCAGATGGACCTGGACAGGTTGGCCCATCTAAACCTCATGGAGTTCAACAAAGCTGAGTACAAGGTCCTGCATGTGAGTCAGGGAAATCCCAATCCCAAGCACAGGCTGGGCAGAGAATGGATCAAAAGCAGTCCTTGAGAGAAGATGTGGGGGTGTTGGTGCACAAGAAGCTCAACACAATCCATCAATGTGAACTCACAGCCTTGAAAGCCAAACATGCCATGGGCTGCACTGTAAGGACAGGGACGTGCTTGAGCAAGTCAAGAGGAGGCCATGAAGATGCTCAGAGGGCTGGAGCACCTCTGCTATGGAGAAAGGCTGAGAGAGTTTGGATTCTTCAGATTGGAGAAGAGAAGGCTCTGGGGAGACCTTAGACTGCCTTAGAGCACTTAAAGGGAGCCCACAATAAAGCTAGAGAGGGGCTTTTGACAAAGCCTTCCAGTGACAGAACAAGGGGTAATGGCTTTAAACCGAATGAAGTAGGTTTGGATTGGACATCAGGAAAAGATTTTTTACTGTGAGGGTGGTGAGGCACTGGAATATATTGCCCAGACAACCTAGGGGTTCCCCATCCCCAGGGGTGTTCAAGGCCAGGTTGGACGGGGCTTGGATCAACCTGGTATAGTGGAAGGTGTCCCTTTATGGTTGAAACGAGAGCATCTTTAAGGCCTCTTTTAACCCAAATCATTCTATGACACCCTTACAGATAGCCATGCATAATTCTCTCTTTACAAACTGAGTAACCTGGCCAAGGTAATAATGTAGGTCTGAGGCAAAGGAATGAAATTAATCTGGGTCTGCTGAGTCTCTTAATAGCCCCGTAACCACCAAACACTCTGTCCCTCTATCTTTTCATTACAACTCACTTAAAGTGCAAATATTCGACATTGGGCTGTGGCATTCTTGGTTCCCTAGATAGTAAGCAGCAACCCAGTGAAATCTTTAAAATAAAAAGAGCATTTCCTTCCTTTCCCTTGAAGAGCATTAAAGATTATGGGATTATTTTTACTTCCCTAAAACACTTTTATGAAAATTTTGCTGGTCATTGGATAGTTTTGTTTCTTATTCAGTTATAAAATATGAGGCCAGATTTTGCTCTCCTTTACACCAAAATGAATTTATTATAATGCAAAGGAGAAGAGGAAATTGCTACCAGCTCTGCCAGCCTCACTGCTCAGGTAGATTAACATTGCTTCTGGCAGTCCTAGAAAACTGTGCAGAGCCAAAGTCCACACCATAAATAGCTTCTGTGACAAAGGCGTTTTGTAAGCGACACCTTTAATGATCTGGCTATTTATAGGTTTCAAACCAGGACAAATGATGGACTCCTTGGCAGCTGCTTATCCTTACCCTTGCTTAGCGTATGGGGAGGGAGTAGGAGAAGGTCTAAGCATATTTTTTCACTTTTAGCCTCTGCTATCAGCTACTGAGCAAGGACTACCTGCAGAGTGGACTGATGGTGAGCAGGATGATGTTCAAAGCCTAGGAGCCTGCTGGGAGCACTGACATGCGTACCAACAGGATGCATTGGTAAAACAAGAGATCCTGGAATGGGTTTTCAGTGGTGTTAAGCACACCCAGCCCAAGCTAGAGCCAACATGGTCAGCTCCCAATTAGCTACCTGGAAGATGCAGTCAGGTATCAGAACTGTTCAACATAAACAATCCTGACAAAATCGATGGAGTCTGCTGGATGTCGAATGGCTTGCGACACTAGTTTGCTCATTTAGGTGTCTAAATGCAAACCAACAGATGACAGGCTCTTTTGAAGCTGAGTCCTTTGAGTCTCATTCCCCAAACCCTTGAAGAAATGATTTGACATCTCTTTAGTTGCAACAAGGGAGCTCGAGATGCAAGGAGTAAACTCATGAATGCTTCTGTGCTCTGAACACCTTGAGGGCTGATTTGTACAGATACTCCAGCCTATCAAACCCCAACATAGAACTGCTGCCAGAAAATATTCCTTGGCTTTCTACACTAGCAACTATCCAGTTGTTTCATTAGACTGGTGACAGGCTAGAAAAACCTCAAAGGCCATTGTTGTAAACACTCCTGAACAAACCTGTAGGATGGACAAAAGTGGTTCTTGTAGAAGAAATACTGGAGTGCGTAGTAGTTAGAGAACAGCTGCAGCACAGGGCATTAAGTCAGCTCTACTGCAGTCAGAATGAACAAAGGCTTTTTGCTACACTCTAATACACACACATAATATGACTTGCTGTATTAGAGTCTTTAGAAATCACGATCCTTCTTATATGAGCCAGTGTTGCTCGGTAAGCAACGTGGACAAGAGCCCAAAAATCAAACAAGCATGCTTCTATATACTCCAGTAATTTGCCATTTTACTTAGCTTAATGAATTTTACAGTGCCTAGGAGAATAGAAGTGATGGGTTACGAACTCAATGATATATCCTCAGATGCCACTTAGAAAGGCAGACATGGAGCACTCTGTGCTGTTCTATGTTTATGGACATGCATAAATGTGGTGTATATATATACACAAACACATACATGTTACAAATGTAGGTATGTGCATATATACTTACGTAAGAAGCCAGGTTCTAAATTATGAAATAAAAGGTCATTAGACATGATTACAGTACAAGCTTGATCTCCCTAAGATACCGCAAACAACCCTCAAATCACTCCCAACTCTGAATAGCATTGCTCTTTTCAGTGCAATATTTAATGCAGTTTAAGTGGAGCTGGTAAGATGATAGTGCTACAGTGAACAGTAATAGTGGACAGGATACATAGAATATCAAAACAAAGTGAAATCAGAAAAGAAGTCAGCCTGTAACAAGCTATGTTAATATTTGCTTCTGCCATTTTTCTGTAGGCAGATGAAGATGCTGATACAGATCATTAATGCTCTTAAATTGTCATCATGTTAAGGTCAGTAGTAGTGCATTAGGTTGTTTGATCATATCATCATAAAATGCTCCTGAAGTGTGCTGTACCTTTTTTCTTTTTTAATGTCTGGTTTCATTCACCCCTGACTACCTTTGTTCTATTCCAAATTATGACAGAGATGGATTGAGGGAAAATGAAACAAAGTCCAAGGCACACCTGCTGCACCAAATCCTTGAAAAGTGTTGAAGAGAACATTTGCAGAGGGCCCTTAAATACAAAACCCAACAAATATACCAAAGCCCCATATATTCCCCCTTATTCCCCTTTTTTGTCTCTGAAAACAGAAATTGCTTCCCGAGAAAACCTTTTTCATCTGTGGTAATGGGGTTCCAATGATTTATGGGCTTTGCAGACTGCTGCAAACCCCCCAGATCTCACCCAAGAAGAAAGAGAAAGGAGCCAAGTCCAAAGGTGATCATTGGCTACAGAGAACCTGGGTGTTGCACTGGGTGGGGCTGGAACAGAAGCCCCTGACATGTTCAGGGAACCAAGGAGGCCAATTCCCAGCACATGAGAGTGGCAATGTCTAAAACAGGCTATATGTGTGCTCTGAGGCTGCTCCTGTGCAAACAGGGAGACATGGCTCCCTTGGGAAAGGGCACGCTCAGGAGAGATGCTTCTAGCCATGGCGGCAAGAGCAGTCACAACAAGGGACCAGAGGGACAGCAGAGGACCACTGGTAAGAGCAGGCTGCAGATGTGATAGAAGGACACTGAGAACCCAGAGGGTTTCTTGTCAGTTTTCCAGGAACCCAGAAAGCTGTTGCCTGAAAGAACTCAGCCCTCAAAACTCATAGCAAGAAATGGAAAAGATGTTTTTTGAACATAAAATTCAGATTTTTTGGAAGGCTTGCTTTAAACAGACAACCATCAGATCCTGATTGACTTGGGCTCACAGCAGAGCAGCATTAGCTCAGTACTGAACTCACTATGTGTTGCTGGCTGCCATCAGCAGATGTATTTCACAGGTGTTTAGATTTGCTCACCCACATCTAAGCAATTTCATGATTTAAAAATCAAAGCCGATTGACTGAAACAAAAAGTTTGAAAAAGTCTCATTTTTCAAGCTTATTGCAGAAAAATACCTTGTCTGCTAGGAAGCAACTAACAATATGCAGAAATGATTTCCCCATTTCAGAAAAAAGGTGAAATCTCAAAGTGCTAAGAACTGCTTCTGATGGTCCAGACGGCATCCCTTCTAACCCCATATTCACTTTCAGCTGTAAAAGCCTTAACGAGTAAAGCATCATAATTTCCAATTTTAACCTTCTTACCCTCTTCCCTGAGGTAAGAATGCAAAAATAACATCAGCTGGCTTCATCCAATGTCTAAAATTTCTGCTTCTCTACATAATGCTGTATTACCTTCATGACAATATTAATTAATATTAATATTTGAACTGAAAGGGGGTCACAGTACCCTCAGGAACCCTAGGAAAATCCACAGTAAGATGAAGCACCACTACAATCCAATCTGAGAAGGATCTGTCCAGTAATATTGTACATCTGTATCTCAGCTGTGGTTCCTCACTGCTTAATTAAAATGCTCATTACCTATTCTTTTAGAACTTTCAGCATCTCTAGACTGGCTCTGTACAGTATAACCTTGGGTTTGAGAGAAGATGAAGGACTGTCATAACTTCAAATATCCCATCAGAGAAACATCCAGTTGTAACCCAAACCACAGGTAGTCTTTGCATCCAGTGCAGTGGACAGACAGCTTCAGCATAAAATGCACCACCAGTGATGGCCCTATCTGGTATTCAGCACACAATTTTATGGGGTGTATAAAACAAAATCTGAAGCAAAGAGGTAAAAACAATATTGAATTTGTGTTTTCAAATAAAAGGTTCTTTCTAATTTGATACAGGGAAACAAGTGATACTGGCTGGCTGGCAGCTCCCAGTGGTTTAACCACAGCTTCATTACTAGGATTGGGATGCAGCATTGTTGGATTAAGCTATTTCCAGTATTATTCACTTCTGCTACAGAACTTCGCATGCAAATACACTGTCTTGACTGTTATGTTCTTAAACTACTGTTGTGATAAGCTCTAATTCTTAAAACTTGATGCAATTTTCCAGTTTGCTCCTGACATTGTTCTCATGTCTCCAGCCTCTAAGTTCATTACTCATTCTTGTGATGTTTCTTTTGCTGGCTAGGATTATCCCAGAGTTATTTGGCTATAAGAAAGCAAATGAACTTGAATAAGAGGTCAAAGGCTAAGACTGACATAAGCTGTCTTGGGTAAATGACATAACCTTACCTAACTGATTCTCCACAAAAACGCAGTAACAGCACAGGCAGAGCCACCTCTTCCCCTCCAGTGTAGCTTAGAACAGGCACACCAGACCCTCTCAGCAGTCAGGGAATCCATTGCTTGGGCTCTACTTTCTTTCCTTGACTTTCCTTCTCTTGAGGTTCAAGGTTTGCCAGGCTACAATAAAAACCATCCTGGGTCTGCTCCCTATGATAACTATAAGGAATCCTGCAGGTATGACCAAACATAAGAAAAATGAATCAGATGTTACAAATCTGTGGATGATGCTCTGAGAAAGGCTGAAAAACTGTTTGGTTTGGGTTGTGCTTCTCTTTGCTAGATAAACCCTCTTCTCTCTTTGAAGCAGCCAGCAAGTAACTCATAACACGCAAAAGTGTCTGATTGCAGCGGAGGAAGAACTCGACCCTTGGTCCAGCCAAGGTGGCTCAGCTTTGCTTGAGCCACATTGGAAACAAGCACAGAATTCTCTCAGCCTTTCTGACTCAAGCTCAAACTGTTAATTTTAAAAGACCAGAACCAAAGATCTTGTTCACAGATGATTTTCAGCTGGAGCCAGCAGAAAAAGGTAAAGGAAAAGAAAATGTCAAAACTTTTGATTCATGTCTCTCAGTAAACATGTTTTGCTGTAATATCACTATTATATTCAAAAATCCTGAATTTAACTCTTCCAGCTCCCCCAAACTGACGCAAGAAATAATGATTTTCCTCCTAAAGATTTGTTCTTTAATCACTTTAGTTGCTATCTTTTGCACACTCAGGAACGGTGTTCCCAGCATTGACATCAAAGAACAATGTAATTGTTGTTTACAGAATATTGTTTCTCAGCAGAGAAATCTCTGGATTTAAAGAATCTGTGTGGATTGCAGCATTTTATATGTCTTCTGACTGATTGGCAAAAGTTTATAATGGCTTGTAGTATTGTGAAAAAACAAATCAAATGGAAGAGAGCGGGTGCTCGAATTAACTCCTTAGACACCTTGCTTTTAGAAATCATTCAAAAAACACTGAACACAACATTATCTGAACTTAAATACAGCCTCAGTATACTTTGTTGGCAGTGACAGCCAAGATCAATATTGGAGACCAAATGCCAACAATAAAAGGGTATGTCAGTCAGTATTTCACTGACTAACTGCCCTTATCTGAAGCTCTCATGCTTCACTGGGTGAAAATACAGCCATTGATCTTAGTGTCACAACTCAAATTCTTAATATATCAACTAGTTTCCCACCCTCTCCCCCCTTCATCTCAGCTGAATTTCTGGACCACTACTTATTTTTATGATCAATATTTCTATCACTCTCACATGAACTAAACTTCTATTATATTAACCTTTAAGCACAATTTTTAACATATCTGTTTGGCATAATGTCACATGTTTTAACTCAACATCTCTTTTACAATTGCCAGAGATACAGACGAAGTTCAGGTTTCTTAAAGCATTTGTGGCAAAACTACTCTGATTAGTAGATAAATCTACCCCGTGCAATGCCCGAGGAGCTCTCTGTGGCTGCAGAGGTGTGCTTTCAAGGATTCAGCTTCCCTTTCCAGGAATTCACAGCTCAGCTGTAAGAATTTTTCTCTGAAGAGTTTTTCTTAGCAATTGATCTGACTGCTTTACCTTAAAGCATTTAAATGCTGGAAATTAGCATGACAAAAATCCAGCCATGCAAACAGTCCTATGTCTGAAAGAGATTGACTGTTCTGCTAAACAATCCCGAGTACTAGGAGAGATGTTAATGTATGTAGTGCATATGGATCAGGTCTCTGGCTTGCTTTGTGGTCTCTGAATTTCACTTTTCCTGTTTGCAAATTGCAAATATGAAGTACAGCCTACTTTGGTTAATTACTTTGGATTTACAAATCAATGAAACCATATTCCAGAAGAAGAAAATGTAATTCTCTGATCTACATTAAATGCTCTGTGAGATTACTCATTAATAAAGTAACTGAAGTTAAATGCTCCAAGATCTTTAAATAAAAAAGCATTAGATGGACAATAAAAAATATATAGACATTGTAAGATATATTACTGTCTTAGGGAATAAGTTTTAAACAAAAAAATTGAGGGAAATTATTAAAAACCACAATAAAACTCTCTCCTTGTCTGTTACCGTAACATAACACTCCTCACTAGCTCATTTACTCAACTTAGTGAAAATTACAGCAAACAATTACTCCTGTCTATCTTGGAACTGTTACAAACAGGGTAATTCCTTGATTATTTGATTATCAGAGACAGAATCCTTGAGCTATGTGGGTTTTACTGCTCCACAGACCTTTTCAATCTTACTTTAAGAACTAACAGAAACTAAAATCAGTGAGAGACACTAAGCAATGCAGTCAAAGACTATTTTATTTATTTTTTAATTATTATTATTTAAAGGTTCAGTGTATTATGTTAGGACTACAATTTTAATGCAGAAGTTGATGTCTCCCAAAGGAAATCATTCTACCCCAAAATGTTTCATCAATTATTGCATTGTTCCATCATTATCCAAATTGTCAAGGCAATTTCATTATAAATCCCACATAAAGTAGCACTAAGGGGTAATGGCAAAATGGCTTTGGTCCCTGTAGGACCATCTCAAGAAAAATAATTTCAGGCAGAGTGGAAACAGCGCTTTGTTCTTGTGCTGTGGGAGGGAAGTTTTTCTTTCTTGGCTATGCCTCCACAACACAAAAAATCCACACAAACAGGGACTGCTTTAGCAAGAAACAGGGAAAACTGCATGCTATACACAAGTTAGTTCATTTAGGGATTCCACAGCAATGGTTTAATAATAACGGTGCTGATTGGAGATGGATATGTAAAGAGGCTTAATTTCTCAGCTGCAGAGAGCTCTTCAAGGAAAGAATGTGGTGGGAGGATGGGAGGGGAGAAGAGCGTGTGCCCACGGGCCAGCGTGCACAGACGGGTAGGATGGAGACGCCTGTGTGCACACAAAAAACCTCTCAGTTAGAGTCAAAAATTTCCTTTATCTGTCCAAAGCTGTGCATTTAGCATTAGCACACAGACTTCAGAAAGTAAGATATCTGGGCGGCTTTCTCCAATGGAAGATAAAAAGGTATAACGAGAGGATTTCCTTCATAGCAGGGAGACGTAATGAAAATACTTATGTTTCTTAATTAATTCTGAAAAATTAAAATATTAATTGCACACCATTCTTGTACATAGGTCAGGAGGAAAAAACACATTGACCTTGTTTATGGTTAGAAACATCTTTTGGGTTAAGGAGTTGCAGAAAAGGTGCACAGTCAAAAGGAAATATAAATAAATGAAAGTGTGAGGAGAACTCTACAGACCATGAAATACCCACTCATGCACCAGATAAAATAACCCATCTCTAGACTGCAAACAGTTCAGAAGAAACTCAAAACATAAATATACAAATAAAGTGATCCTGTTTTAACTGATGAACGCAAAGAGAGGCAATAAAGTAGTTGCTGGTTGGGGGAATTTTTGTTCTATTTCTGGCTCTTGTAGAAGGAAATTTACTTCACTTCTCTGTGCCACAACAGAAGAATATGAAAAATGACTACAGGACTGCACAAGGGAATTTTTGAGGCTTACTTAACATTTAATGAAGGGTTTGAGGTTTTTGTGTGAACACCATCACAACAGCAACTAATATTAATTAAAGGCCAATTTTTATATGGCTGAAATATGACCTTCATCCAGGTATACTTACTATAGTTTATTCCAAAGATATCTGCTGCCAAGTTTACAAGTCACTCAAGTTCACTCCTTTAAAATATTTTTTTACTAAAATTCACGAATTAAATTTGCCAGATTTTTAGGCCTTTATTACTAGTTATAAATAAAAATTCCTTTTATTTCAATGTTCCATGCTGCAGAAAGCCTCATGACATTTTAAGTGACTGGATCAATGAACACTAGATTCTTAAATGATTTCTGCAGTTCTGAAATTTCTGTGCCTTACCAATTCAGCCTCTCTGTCCTTCTGCAGTACTCATATCCCATGATATGAGTAGGAGACACAGGACTTAAACCTCATATTAGGGACAGCACTATATTCTGGATATAAAATACATCATCAGTGGCCACAGCAGTATATCAGGCCATCTCATCAGCAAATACTAAAATAAATAGTAAAAATTAAACATGTAAATGGAGTAGTGATAAAAATTAGTCAGCTTGCTTTTCTTCCCTTTCTAGATAAAAAACTCCTAATATGGAGAAAACCAAAAAAATGTTGTATCTGAGAAGAAAACTCTTATATTTGCTTTTCTATCCTGTTGTTCATCTTTAAATGCCAGTAGAGGAAACATCAGTGCCTCAGTCATACTGTCCCTTAGCCTGTTGTCTCTGCCAAAGGCAGTGCCACCCCAACCAAGAGAATTACACAAAAGCTCCTGTGGTGTTAAGTCCAGCGTGGCTGGACCTTCAAGAGGACTGATAGAAACTTTTCTGCCTTCCACCTTACAAGACAGGCATTTCATTTTGGCATACAGATGTAGATTTAAATGGGAAAAAATGAAAAAGAAAAAGAAAAAAAGGAAACAAAAAGACCAAACCCTTTCTTTGCCCCAGTTAAGTACAAGTCCTACGTGCCACTGTGCACACACACCAACGTCCTCGCAGCCTCCCTTTGCTTTCAAGTTACTCTTCCTGTTTACAGAGAGAGCACAAGTATGAAACCAAACCTCAGAGTAGGATGTTAGAACCACACTCAACATTTTGCAAATCAGCTTCAGGTCAGCTCTTGTTTTTTTGAGTCATTAGGGTTTTCCCTTACTGTCCTCAAGGCCTTGGAGCTTGTTATCATTGACTGCCATAAAGAAAAATACTTAAAAATAAAATATACACATTATAGCTACAGGTTCCATAGTCAGGGAGCAGATTCCTTGTTGGTGATAAAGGTTCATCATGGACCTGGTACCGCACTCTCAGTTGGGCCACTCCGAAACACCACGACTTCTATGTGTATATGGATGCATTTCCAAATCTCTCCAAAATGTCCACTGCTCTGGAGCACCTGAAAGCATCAACCTGTTGGTGATTTTTCAGCATTTACAGCAGCTAAAGAGCACCCTGATGAATACAGCTTAAATATGGGATCACTGAGGGAGAGAGAGAGGAGAAAATAATTTATATTGAACCAATTGGCACTGTTCATCAAGATGCTTCACGTGATCCCTTAAAAGCACTTTTAAAATTTTAATTTGAATCCAATTTTAAATGAAAAAAGTAATACATGCAGCAATTAGATACCAGTAGTGTGTGACAGGTCACTAATCAAGAGCAGATTGCAGTGAACCAAGGAGAGAAAGGAAAGACAGATTACAAAATACCAAAAAAACTAATGTGACTGTCATTGATGGGATTAACTCTCTCAGATCAGAAGCTGAAGCAAAAGGCAAAGTTGATATTTACTGTCAACTTCCCGTTTGTACTTGTCACATGAAATGGTTGTTTTGCCAATCTTTTTTTTCTGGAAAAAGTATTTTGAATAACTAAGAAACAATACTTCAAAGGGATAAAATCAATTCTGACATGGCGAGACAGGCCTCTGTCACAGGTGATAAGAAAAAGGACATTAAAAAATGTAGATATTTACATCACATGACACAAAGCACTTTTCTACAGACATGTCCAATTTGAGTTACTTTACTGCACAGTTAAGGTCGATGGCATATGTTATCATTTTTCCCCAAGAGCAGAAAGAGATACTTACATTTCAGCACGTGAAATATGCTATCACCAAGCAGGTTGGAAGGAACTGTATTCAATTTCTACAACCACATTTTCATGAGCTGGCATTTCAAGCACCCTAAGCAAAGGGTGAGCACACTGAAATTGAAGGATTTAAATTCTCTGGTTACAGGTTTTCATATTTGTTTTAAAGAAGTGCATAATGCTTGTGATAACTTTTGGTCAAGTGGGGCATTGAATTTATTAAATTTCTTTTTTTAAAAATAAATGAGTTTAAAACCTACTCTCATGCTTATATCTAGGAATACCAGAATGCTGGAATGTGGAGAATATACTCTATTTCTAAATGCAAAGCATTGAGAGCAAAACAGAAATCCCTTTAATTAGTTCTTAACTTGCTTTTTGAGTAACACATATGCATGGGTTTCAATTGTATTTTCTCTTATTGTTAGCACTTGTGAACACTTGTGGTTCATTGACTGAGCCTCATTACCCCTGGAGATTGTTTGTTCATCTGTTTGTCAGAATTTAATTACTGGAGCACAACCACTGGTATAAGGATGTTCACGGAAGAGCCCCTAATATTTTTCTCTTCTCCATCTAATGTAGTCTCTTTTCTCTCTAAAAAATTGCTCTTAATCAGCTTGTCACTGTGCAGAACAACACATTTCTTATGAGAAGGAGGGGGTCTATCAGAGGCACAAATGCTGTTCTGCAGCCGTCTCTGAAAATCTACTTTCTCAATCAGATGGACGAAAAACTCACCAACTCCTGACTTTTTTATTACGAAAGTCAATGGCTCCGCTGTACTCTCTGATCACAAACTCTGCTTTCCAGCTGCATTGCTGAAGCAGAACTCCCCTGAAAATTGTAAGGGCAACACTACAGGTGACAGAAAGGAATCACAGCTGATTTCTTGGAGGCAGCACTGTACTGCCCACTTGCGCTTCACCAGTAGTCTCTGCCCACAGCCCCCAAAAAAGACTCCTTACAAATTTAGTTTGCAAGACACTTTTTGTGCAATTCTCACATATCTTTACAGACACAAAGATGGCCCTACTGTATCTCTGAATGATACACGTGCATCTGTATATTCAAACAAACAAGAAACCAAAGCTCGCAGCTTCACCATTTTTCACCTAGGAAGAAAACCACAGGTTCACATTTGTTCACCACAAGACAACATTTCACTGGGCTGTCACCCAGCTTGAGTTATTACCTGTAAATATGTACCACAAAAATGAGGGCAAAATAAGTAAGAACCTGCATAACATATTTCACTAATGGAATGGCTTTAAGGCCTGAATTTCCAAAATCTAGACAAAGTATGAAGTTTTGTCAAATCCCTTGAAAAACTATTTTCAAATAGTTTCAAAGCCTTTATTCATAAGCATTCAATAAAAATACTGTATTAACTTTTTCCTCTTGGACATCCTCAACTAATGAAACACACTAAATCTTAAAAGAAATCAACCTGTAGAAAATAATTGGTATTTCAGTAAGACATAACTATTCTTTCACCACAGTTTTGACTGTCTTCTAGGTAGGAAGATCCATTTTTACCATTTGCTATCATACATTCAAGCTTAACAAAAAAAAGTCAGAGACAGTATTAACACACATCAACAAGTCAAAGTGAACCATTTTATATCCACAGAGAGTATAGTTTAATTCTTCATTTTCTTTAGCATTTATTGTGGAAACATACCTCTCAAACAGAATCCGAACCAGTGTCTTGCCCCTATTTTACAATCACCATAAATGAGAATGGTCTCCTAGCATTGCTGTTTTAATGGCACTACTTAGCAGCATTCAAGGGTGTAGAGTAGGACTCAAGAGGCTGAGAATCCTATTTGAATGCATAATAAAGAAGCATCTGAAGTTTTACTAGGTTTATTAAATTGTTTATGGCTATTTTGATAATAGCTGTTAAATTAATCATCCTAAAAAAAATAAAAAGGAGAGAGAAAAGAGTAGGTAACCCTGGCTATTTCCACAATTTTAATATGAGTCTAATAACAATGCTACACTTTATTTTAAAAGCCCTGATTCTTGGAGTCTTATTTATATGAGTATCTTGGCTTTCATTTTCATATAAAACAGCCATTGAATAAAGCTCAGAGTGATATGAATTGTTAAGGTTCAGATATCAATCGGCAACTAGAAAGGATGCAACTATTTAAAAAATTTCTCAGTTTTTAAGCCTCTGAAAGTCTTGCGATGTCTGATTCATGAATTTCAGAGTGGCTACACTGACATCTCCACTTCAAAGCTTTCTTTTTTCACCATATATCTAGACTGCAAAAATTAATTTCCTGAATCTTCTGAGTCATTTAATTTAACAATTCAAGAAGATAAACAATGCAGGCGGCCCTTCCACTGCCCGCTGCGGCGAGTCAAATTGTGCAGATAAACAAAATGATTACCAGGGCATGCAGGAGGGAGAGAGTCAAAGAGTTGCCTTTACTGGTTGGTTAAAAACACAATCAAATTATTGCCAAGTAGCATTCTGCACTGTCTGGTCTCAGGGCAATTTGGAAATACAAGGATACCTGGTGCACAGGACACACACACACCTGTATGGGCATGGGAGGAGATGGAGAAAGACAGGGATAGCTCAGGTTTACCTCAGGCTTATTTTCCATCCCAGAGCCAGAAAAGCCATGGACCTGCAAAGGTTTATTGCAACAGCACAGATACACCCATCCACTCCTTAAGAGGTTTGGGTTTTTTGTTGTTTTTTTCAGGCTCATTTGTTTTCTTAATAATTCAACCCACATATTTGTGTTTCTTCCAAAACAAAATGATATAAACTGGAAACATTTTTAAAAATTCTCCTCCACAGCTAATTACTGATGCTGAGGATTAACATTCTGTGGCACTTCAGCTTTAGTTACTTTCCCTAATTAATGTCATATTTGCAAAGATCTATAAAAACACTGTTTAGGTAAATGATGTGCATTCATTAACTATTTAGAGCCTGTGTGTATTTTATTTAAATTATTTGGAATGCCTCTTGAAATTTCTACTAACCTTTAAAACCTCAAGGGATCTGTAAGGGCTTTAAGTAAATGCCAAAATTTCATTAACTGTTCAGACAAAAGGTGCTTCTGTCAGGCATGTTGACAGCCCTTCAAAAATGCAAAAAATGCACACATGCATTTATTTCTAAATATTTACACGTGAAAAATTTGATCTTCGCGTGCAAAATAAAAACTGCTCTGACAGTGTCTAAAGAGTCACCACACAGTAACAACATCTAAGCTGTTATTAATAGGAGCATTTGGGTAAGGGTGGTTTCCTTGCTTTGGGTGGGCAGATAAACCATCCCTGGTATTCTTTTCCTGCACAGCCACAAGGTGAAGGCATCTTTTCTGTGTATCTTTGTGTAAACTGTGAAACATGGAGCAGCTTATTTGGTGACAGAGGATTGTCTGAAAGCTGAGACATATACAGATATTGCCACTGCAACAGAGTAAGATGTTTTTTTGAAGGCTACCTGCCTATTTGCAGCCCTTGTGTGGGCTTGGCTGTTACAGTTTGAGCACTTGTCAGTAGGCCAGCTGAACCACAGGAAACCCTCAGTACTTGTCCTGGCCTGTTCAGCTTAAAATAATTGTTGACATTTCAGTAAATGCTTTTCTTGAGAGGGTTAGCAACCGGCATCACTATGGTCCCGTCAAGGCTAAGGCATCCTTGGGATTTTTATGGCAAATGTATCTTTTTGACCCTGTTTTATTTTCAAAATGCATTTTTACCATTGTGACAAAAGACAGTGCTGAAAAGGGAGAAACTGCGCTAGGCATGAGGAAGGAGATAACAAACCCCATCCAGACCAGATGATGTCAAGCAGGCTGGTTTTTGAAGGCTGTGATGATGCCTTTGGGTCATGGAGCTAGACAATGACCACAGGTCCTGATGCACATGTCAGCATTGCAATCCTGTGTGATGGTTGTGTGGGGCATGTGCTCAACACCGCACAAGTGAAATACCAAACTGTACAACAAACTTCTTCTGATTTTTAGGTTTTCTGGAGGAAAAGCTGTGTGCAGTCCTGACTTCTTCCTGGAACAGGGGACATACACAGAGGGAGGAAAGTCACTGTAGACAGGTCCCTCTGTCCTCTCTAACTTCTGCCTCCTTGCAATGGTAAACAAAACCTGTTACTGTTTGGCAAAGAAGAAGCTGTTTTAAAGACAAATTTTAGGACCAAGTTCTCAGTGGAGATAGCCTGTAACTGAGAGTAAACCCACGTGCCAGTGCTACCACCAAAGATAAGAAGACCACCATGAGATTAAAGAACATCACAGTCCATCTCCTACAGATTAGAAATATGTTTTGTGATAACGTGTAAAATAAGCATCATAGCAGGTCAGCTGTGGAAACAGGAGTCGTGTCCCCCTGCTGTCTTGCCCTCCAACTTAGTGCAACTCATTTCGTTCATCTGAGGCCCCACTACCACAGCTGGTTTCTGTGGGGGAACTCAGCCAGTACAAACCAGTTACAAACCAGTCCACATCCCTAACACCCTATTCTGACTGTACACCACGCTTTGTCCCATGTGTGCATGCTGCTGTATGTTGTATATGTTGCAAAGCAGGTCCTCTGGAGATTGCAAAAAGCAATGGCAACAAAATCAGTTCTGGTGAGAAAAATTAATCACATGCATATTTGTAGGACTGAGTCTCACACAGTACAAGCTGTAGCTAAAAATGAAAGAAAGTTAGTGAAAAATATTAATTTATATAAGCGTGCGTAATTAAAAACAAGCACACTCCTAATTTTCAACCTTTGGAATATGTGGAAAATATTTTGTAAAGAATGGGAAAATATAGCACATCATTTACCATCTTAAATGCTTTCCTCAACAGAAACAAAGGACCTGTAATCACACTGAAAGGTATTTTAAAAGACAGCAGAGCTTGTGTCTGACCCAAGAAAGTAGGTAGACCTCAACTGCCTGTTAATCAAAGAGAACTAAATGAGAAAAGAGATAACTGTAGGAATAAGGGATAGATAAAATGAAGAGCCTGAAAGATTAAAAGCAGATCGAATTCAGTTATTACTTTTGCAGAAATATCAAAGCTTAATTATGCTGTTTTCACACAAAGTTATTTGACTTACTGTGGAATTAAAATGAATGCAATTAATAAATACAAAGTATTCAGTTAAAACTGAAGCATGGGGAACCTTTGTACAACTGCATCTAAATTGTTGCAGTGCTTTTCCGCCCTCCTATATAATTTGTATCTTGAATATATTAGCTTTGAGTTGGGCATAAAGAATTTCATTATTATCAGTCACATTATAAAAGCAGGCTCTGTATAAACATGTTGGTTCACTCTGGCAGATACATGTAAGATAGGCTGCAAAAATTCAAGTGTAGGATATAGAACAGCACAGAGCACTCTCCATAAAACATTCCTCTCTTGATCACCCTTTAATCATAGTGTCTACTTGGTTTCCTCCTCAATTTCTTTCCTTCTTCCATCTCTTCTACTAAAACCCCCAGTGCAACACATGGCTGTGATGGTTTTAGTGGCACATTACTTGGCTGGGACCCATTTCTAAGTACTCAACACTCCAAGGGACAGCCTCATCATGCCCAGGAGCTGATTTTCACCTTCTTCAGCAAACTGACACCATCACCACAGCATCATACCATCTTCACAGCACTATAAATAATGAACTGCACAGAAATGATCACTCTGTTCTTCTGTTGTACTCTCTCCTTCCACTGGAAAAAGCAAACATCACACCTGACTGCTAAGCAAGACAGTTGCAAACCAAAACCAGCCTTTAAAAATATCTAAAAATTAAATTTTACTACAGTCACTTGAAGCACATATGATCCAAAGGCATCTTCCAGTTCTATAATTGCTGTCTTATTTAAAATCATTAAGAGGTCAATCTGACAACTGCAAATCTACTTTTGTTTTTCAAAATGAGTCACGGGGGGGGGGGGGCAAAGGTTAAGGAAGAGAAAAAAGTTAAACCAACTCTACCTAAACTCCTTGCAAATCTCTAAATACATTTTCCTCTGCTCTACTTTAAAAAATCTCATTCTACTTTCTACATTACAATAATACTTTCTTCTTGCCCTTAATATTGTGTTCAGTGAAATGCTAATATTTTTCAGTTCACTGTCAGAGAGAACTAAATCTACAGCAAGCTAATCTGCCATAAAGTCATGTTTTATACACATGACTACAAATTGAGTTTTACACTCCATGGAAAGCAATCTTCCATCTTTAAGGGTATCATGAGACAGAGAATTAGATCTATTCTTCTGGCATTACTAAATCATAAGATGAAATATAATTTGACGTGCAAATGATATTGTAAACCCAAGGCAATGAAGCACGGAGAATGTTTTTAGTACTAAACTTACTTGTTTGCTCAGTATTAAGAGTCTTTTTGAGAAAATTAGCATCCATTTATAATGGAAATAGCATTACATAAACTTTTTTTTTTGTAACACAGGTCCTAGTCTAGAGACTGAGAGCTTGTATAAATTTATTTCTAAATTGGGCATCTGAGTTTAAACATGTGTTTCTCATCTTTTAAGCTCCTGAGATGTGAGCACTGGGAGTCTGTCACAACTACAACTTCTATTTCAGACACTCAGGGTAACGTGTTTTGAATCTGGATGTATTTAGAGCTGCTTTCACTTGTCAAGTTTCCAAACAACTTAAAAATAACCATCTAATGTATTTTTCGGTTTACACTGGCAACAGGGTTTTGGTCACTTTATCCCACTGAAGAAAGCACAGGAACACTGACAAAGTGCTTATGGAAATGATTTTTCAGGTAAAAGGAGATACCACTGGAAGGGCTGTTAAGTGCTGCCTCCCTACAATAGTAGATATTATCTTGAAAGATGGAAATGATCCCTCCAGCAGCAACCTTGCCACTAACTCAGTTGTATTTATAATCCCATTTTAGCAAGATCTGGAGGGGGACCAGTTTCTCCTTGTAACCCTTTGGGTACTTGAACTCAAAATGCCTTAATACAGTGCTGTCCTCTTCATCATGAGTTAAAGAGATGCAAAGATGTCCCAATATTCATATTCTGGCCTTGCTTAACTCTATTCTTTGCCAGTTTAAACCCAGTAATCTAGTTTAAACCAGACGGGTCAGTATCCCCTTTTGTACCACCATATCTGCATAAAAAAGAAAGGAAAAGGCTTTCTAATGCTTTTTCATGAAAAAAGACAATAGTATCAGACTGAGACTGTTAAAACAACACAAATGTTGTCCTTCAGGAACTATGTTATCCATGGTTACTGGTTACTTGTGGTGTTCATTCCTTTTCAACCCAGACAAGGGAAAATTACATCAAGTCCACCTTCTATTCTACTGTGGTGACGTCCTTACGTGTTGGTGTTCTCTTCCATACCTCCAGAAGTAGCAAGTGGTCAACAAGTGTCAATTCTCACCTGAAAAAGTGGCCTTTTGCATTAACTTCTAAAGAAACAATCCCCATATTTTGATGATCTCCTTCAACAAAAAACAAAGACGCTCCCACTTTTGGAGGTGATTGCAAGCAGCACAACCTGAACTGCAAAACTCCAGCTGGCCTCCAGCACTGACTCCTGGCTCTTTGGGGAAATCAGCCAGGCAGGGCAGTGGAAGGAGAACTATTATAAGTGGCTCCATATCACTCTGCATCCATTGCTATGCTAATTTGTATACAGAATAGGAAATTATGGCCAATGTCAAACACTGCATTTAGTTTGCTGCACATATTGACATTGATGGAATTGTATCACATGGCATCCACATCACCAAACACATTCCTTTTCCTGGAGAAATGAATGAGAAAATATTCCTAATTGAGACACACGAGCACCTTATGGCATATTAAACACTTGGTACAAACAGCTCTTTGATGTTTATATAAAGTGTTTTTTCAAGAATAAACAAGATCATTCTTTCACTAAGAGTAACACTTTGAACTTAAAATAATTCCTTTCATCAGAAGACTGTGGAACATTTTATAAAGATGGTGGAGCATTATAAGTATAGTTTTATACAGGCAGAAACCGAGGCCAAGAGAGATTAAGGGAGTTATTTGAATTTTTCTCAGACAGTTAAGAATACAACCCATTTATCCTGATTCAAAACTGTATTTCAAACAACAAGACTGTGCTGATATAAAAGAAAAAACTTAAGCCAAAATGCACTTCTCTTTGACATTGTCTTAGAAAGTTCTTTGCAGAAGTCTGAAGAAAGGTCTAAACACAAAAGTCAAACATACAGGATCCTTTGTCCACTTGAACTTAGATGATTGTGAACATTTTTTTTTTCCTCCACTTTCTAAAACTTCTTAGAGGCAACACCCATTCTTCACCTCTTTGCCAGAAGGTATTTTGCCTGTGGATATGATTAACACGTATGTATTTGGGAACAGAGACACAACACGCAGTGTAGGCTATTAAAAGACTGTGATACTTTATAGATGGGTATTATGCATTCACATGCAAAACAATTACAGAAAGAGAATTGCTCAAATAACAAGCACAGCAGATCTTGAAAAAAGAAATAGATCCAAATTTCAAGTTTTTCTTTGTTCAGTTCTGAAAGATGATGCATATGTTCTCTTCTAATAAATTTTAAGGAAAGGAAACCCGAATGCTTGGTACAAAGGGTGGAGGAGGGACAGTGAACAAGAAGAAGAAACACACCCTAAAGCTGTTCAGTTGTTACTTTGTAAAATCCTTTCCACTCACACAAAACTGCTATTTTGGTGCCCCAGGTCACAGAACAAAATCCTGGGGTTTTGAGAACATTTGGACACATGGAGGGAGGGAAGCAGGGAGAAGAAAGGTGGCCAAATGGGTATGTGGGCAAAGATGAGGGCAATCAAATCTTACACTTTATACTGTATAAGAGGAAGGCTCAGCTGTGAATAGAGCTTTACACTTCTGAAAATTCAACCAGCAGAACCCACTCTTAAGCATCAGGTTAAGGTCACTACAATTACAAAGATATAAAAAGTACTGGCCCACTTCTGGGAAAAAAAAAAATCTTATTTTCCTCCTCCCTCCACTTGCTTCTCCTGTATTTTATCCTTTATCCTTTAAAACTGATTGCATTTAAACCGTAATATTTTGTGTATTTTTAAAAAAACTTAATATGTCTCCTATATTTGCTGTTGTTTGAACAATCAATTTTAAGGTAATCATGGTATTTTTGAGCTGAAGCACAGCCTGCAACTCTGAGTATTAGAGCACCTCTGCTATTCTTACTGAAAGGATCATATACAGTCTTACTGTAAATACGATGATTTTCACAGATTCTTATGCTGGCATATTTAAGTTGTAGTTGAGAAAAGTTGATAAACAGGTGAAGACCATGTCAAATCAGAACTAGGGTCTTCTTTGATAACTCTGGTTTCAAAGGAAGGCTTTGGGAAGATACAAGAAAAAGAAGGCATCAGTAGTATAAATTATAAATATTAAATTGTTTGGAATTCAGGGTATTTCTTAGCTGCTCCTATTTTTCCCGTATCTACATTCCTTAAGGAGCATGCATGAAGGCTGCAGCTGCAGACTGCTTTATGTCTCAGGCCAAAACTCTCAAGAAGAAAATCCCATCTACTTCAGGCTATAAATAAATGACTTTCTCGATTCAAATAGAGACATCATAAAGTAAAGGGTAAACCCCCCCACAAAACAACAAACCCAAACCCCATCTCTTTACAACAGTCACTGCCCAACTTGTTTCAGTCCAGTTCATTGTTATTCACACCCATCCTTTTCTATAAATATTTGTCTTGCATTTGTCAAGACTTATATTTAAAAAATGAAATTCTATTTGGGGTTTTACAGTACGGGAGGCTATTACATATACATTATCCTTATGTGCATGATTGGGGAGAATAGATGATTTGTGAAGTTATCTATTATGGGGAATAATCAAGATTAATGAGCCCTATGGCACTTGCTGAATGCCTCCAGAGATTTATTACTCAGGTCGTTCGTTTTTCTTGTTATGTTGGTGCTGTCAAGAGTCCTATAACAAATGCAAACACAGACGTGTATTAATTGCAAATGTGAAACAAGGATACTGTGATGTTGCTAAATACTCACAGCTCTGCTGTTTGTACAGCATCTTCACTGGCTGTAGGATTTCTTATCTGCCAGGTTTCTGATTAACTTTCTATTATGGTATAAAATGCATTATTTTTAAATGCCTAAAAAGATAGTGGGAGGGAATTAAAGAGGAAAGGGAATTCTGTTTCCATCTTGCTCTTAATAATGCAAACTTTGGGCAAAACTGAGTGACAGAGACCTGGGCTTTTCCTGAAAGGCTCTGCAGACAAATGTGGAAGACCTGATTTAGGTACCTTTCAAGACAAGACTTTTCAAACTCAAGTTATTGTGGCAGAAAATAACTTTCTTAAGAGGCATGTGAACTCGCCATTATAACATGCATCTGTCAGGATGTTAATGCTGCTTTCATCTGCTGACATTCCTGTTTTTCCGTGGAGGTGTCAGCTGCCAGAAAACTCCATAGTATCAACAGGAGGATCACTGTGACCCCTGAGCCTATTAAGATATTTAGTAAAAGCTCAGTGTGTTCTGAGAAATTTAAGTAGATGCACTTCTCTGAATATAAAAAAGCTCAAGAACTGCTCCTCATTTATTTTAAACAGTCTTTTTCCTGTACTGTATCTCCTCATCAATGCCATGGAGCTGCACAGCCTTCAGGAGTTGCCACGCTTAACAGACCCCATCCATCCTGAATGGACAAAATTACAATATTTAAAAAAAAAAAATAAAAAGGCCACTGGGGAAAATACAATAAATGGGAAGGATCAACATTACCTTAAATATTCCCAGCACTGCATTTAAGTTCAAGCAATGCAACACAGACTTAAATGAATGACAAAGTAGTTCATGAATGCTGAGGAAATAACAGCATGTGTATCCCGGTGTCACAACATCCATAGCTTTACTCCCAGCGGAAGCAGTCGCTCTGCCAGTTTTCTTCTTCATTAACACTGATGTGGACAGACACCTTATCCCTTCCAGCCTCCTCCCACAGGATTTGCACAAGGGCCAGTTCCCAACTGCAGAAATTCACAGGTCTCTCCTGTGCTCTCTGGTGTGAGTTCAAATCAGAAGGTGCAGAATTTTCATGTTTATGCATTCATATACAAAAACACGTTTCTACCTCCCAGGCAGATGTTTTTCTTATTCACCCTGCTGGCATCAACACAGAATGTGTGGGATGATGCTAATAACTCAGCACTATTAATGTACAGGAGGGTATAATAATGTAGCAGCAAACAGTGATATCATGAAAATATATCTAGTTCTCTCTCAAAATAGCCCAATATATGAGGACCTAAAAAGACCTGCCAAATTCTTCCTGGTGGAAAAGAAATTCAAAAAAATCTATTTAAAACAAACATGTAGATGCAACTTCAGGTTTGGAAGTCACCATGTTACAATTTGAAAACATCTGGGAAAGGCTACAAGACAAAAGAATAAAATCTTTGAACACTCACTATTATTGTTTTGTTTATTTTCACTTACACATTTTCTCTGGGTTTTGTGGAATCAGGCTACTAGGCTAGGTCAACATTCATTTTGGCATTGTAAAGCTGTTCACATACTTTTACACAGCTAGTGCTGCAATTTAAGGAGCTGTTAAAAAAAGATTTAATCCTCTTTTTTAGTCATATCTTAAGTTAAAATGCATCATAGTCTAGCTACTAAGCATTGCTCCAGGAAGAGAAGCCCTCTGTCTGTCCCTTGGAAAATAATTTGCCATAAAATCTCAAATCCTTCTCTTTCTGTGCTCCCTACTCCTTACTTTCACAACCCTCCAGATTCAGAAGACAAATGTTTTTGGTGAAGAGGTTGTTACGCTTTTGTGAAACCTGCAGGGGTGCTTTGGATGCAGCACAAGAGGCATTAGCAGTAGAAACAAATACCTAAAAATGAGAAATGTAGCAAGTCCTTTAAAAGGACTGGAATATTCTTTTCATTAAATATCTACAAGGACTAGTTTTAATTTGGATCAGAAGCAAAATACAGCAAGGGTTTGTTTAATTTAGGTCTGAAGTTGGTACCTAAGTAATTTGCCATGCTAGGGGAACAGGGTCATGTAAGATTTAGAAATGCAAATTAGAGAGTCAGCCCTGATTTGTAATCTGCTTTCATTTCTCTTTTAATATTATGAAAAAAATGCAAAAGCCTAGTGATATACAACAAGGAAATAACAGCATAGTCCCAAATGATTTTTTAAAAGAATTAGCTCAAATAGATGTGCATTTATTGGCAGATTAAAAACAAACAAGAAACAAAAACAAAATGCAAACAAACAAACCCCATGTTATTAAACAGCTCAAGAACACCAATGCAGTTCTTTGCCTTTGGGTGCTACTCTGCCTCACAATGAAACAAATTTTTGTGTACTTGCTCCCCAGACTGATAGGTACTGTCTGAACAGCAATTTCCCCATCTCCTTAAGTGTTAACCATTTGCAGCAGTAATTTGTATAACTTCAGGCAGTAAGTTAACATGAGACAGCTCTTGCAGAGAAAATTCAGGTATATGGAAAAATGGAGACAACCATTCCTACTTTTGTGTACTCAGCGTTAGGGGAAAACCTGTTCTATCTGTTTAGAAATCCTGGAGCAGAACTGCATCTATTAGCAGGCTGCCAGTGGACTGCGGATGCCCAAAGGACTAAGACAGTGGCAGGCAGATTTTGTCATGAGCCAGGCAAGATATCATGCAGTGCAGATAGGATTCCTGAGTCAAAGATGAGAAGAAGGGACAGAATCATTCCTAAAATTCACACTCATTGCCAGCTGGCAGAAACGAGATCGTTTCTCTTTAAAGCATCTTCTTTCAAAGACTTCTCAAAGTGTGAACAACTCCAGACCAACCTTCACTGATAAATTGTTATGGGAATATCTACCAATTTAAGATCTTGTCCCTATCTTCTCCATATCATCCCATAAGTACATGGAGATTCCTCTGAAGCCTTCTCCTCTCCAGGCTGAACAAGACCAGGTCACTTGCATGGCACAACAGGAAGACAAAAAGCAACATATACAAGTTAAAAGGAGAGTATCTTACTGGACAGAAGGAAAGATATTTTCCCCATGAGGACAGTCACCCATTGGAACAGGCTGCCCAGAAACACTGTGCAGTCTCCATCTTGGGAGGTTTTCAAGACACAGCCATATCAGAGGCTGGAAACATGGTCTGATTTCACAGCTGACCAAGCTCTGAGCAGGAGGTTGGACTGGAGATCTCCTGAGTGACCTTCAAACCTCAGCTACCACGTGATCCAACTACTACCAACAGCAGGAGCAATGCCTTATGAAAATGAGAAGTGACAACAGAAAGCCATCAGATCATGAGGGGATGAAACCGAAATATCAGAAAGTATGAAACAAGTGAATTCTTCTTCCAGGGGCAGCACAACCTTATCTCATGCACCTCAGCAGCAGCTGGGTCTTATGTGACAGGATAGGAAGTATCAAAGTTTTTTGATTTTAATAAATTATACACTACTAGCAAAGAGCAATTGTCTTTAAGAGGCTAAAGGTCATCAGAACATCTTAGATTTAATTCAAAAAAACCTGTCCCACTTTACTACAAATGGTGATTTGAAGCAATTAGGAATTGAGATTTTTTTTTGTCTGAAAATGCCATACCAGATGCAGGAATGAGTGATGGATATTTTATAGTGCCTGATAACCTAGGCACCCTAAGAAGATACAAAATTTCCCTGTACCTAGAAACAGAGGAGAGGCCTCAATGTAGGTTACATCAAATTGCAAACTCAGCTCACACTTTAAATATGGTAAAGTTATTCTGGAAGAGCTGATATTACATATGCATGACAAAACCATAAAAGAGAAAACTAAAACAAGCTAACATACATTTGAAGGGAAAAGTTCTTCCACAGTAGCACCCTCCACTCTTTAAGATATGCAATTAAATATGCAGTTATAAAAGTAGGAGTCATCCCAAACATCACATCACAGTAGTTGAAGCCACAGAAATATTGTAGCAGCCCCCAAGGAAGTGCAGTTAGAGTAATTTCACATTCACAGTAGCATCTGCGAGCACCAATGAGGTCAAATTTTTGCAGACCCTTTAGTTCTGCTTCCATAGGAGAAGTTACTGCAGACAGAGAAAGGAAAGCCCCACGAGTGAATGCTAAATGTGTACTTTGGAACCTCTTCCCATTCAAATGACTTGCAAGACAGAAAGTAAATTATAAGCAGCCTGAGATAATAGCTTTTAACTTGTAGCTGTCGGCCAGTTTGATTCCAAGGTTCAACTCCACATTTTAAACACCTTAAAACCCAGATAAGCTGGTCAGACACCACCAGAGTATCTTTACTCTGATGTGCTTAAAAGTCCAAGGGCCATCGCTAAATAGCTCAAACTTACAAATCATCTCCAATCTACATAAGTCAGAGTAAAAAAAGTAATTTTTTTTTATATCCTCAAACTATACCCAAAATCTAACACGGTGATCCGTGTTACTCTCAATCATTTTAACTATGTCAATACTTTCACTACAATTCAAACCCTATGATGGGGCCACACAGCTGGCAAGACTGACCATGGAAAACATGAACCATGTGGCACTGGAAGTGCAGAAGGCTCAAATATGCCAGAAGGGAGCTTTGTGTGATTCCAGAGATAGACAAATCGATGACAAGAAGACATGGCTTATTCAGCCAGGCTTCATTTCATAAAAAAGCTTGGAAATTCAGACATTTTATAACATTTGTTATAATGTTTCTAACAACATCTCTGCAGGCTGGCTGACTGCTGTCTCTGACTCTTTAACAATGCATAATAAAGCCGTATTTAATATATGTGTATTTTTCAATTGAGAAGTTGATGCAATTAGCAAAAGTGAGCAACTAAAGATAAAGAATAGCAAGCCAGCAGATGCAGAGGGACTGTGCACACAGCCCTGACTGCTTGCAAGTATTCAAATCATAAACACAGGTCCCTCCACCTTTGCTGTGCACATTAAAATGGCTATTTCCAAGACTGACTGGAAATATTCAACTCCTTTCCTGAGATACCTAACGACACCACCTAAAAGCACTACTGCACAAAGAAATAAGCCTTATAAGCCATCTAATGCTAATTTATTTTTCAGTGCTATCCTTTCCATTCTGTGTATGTCCACACCTGTGCTATACTTTCAGGATGTGTATTGCAGTTTTCAGAGCAAACACCACCCTGATCAGAATATACCACCTAATCTTTTAACTTTGCCTCCTTTCTCCAGGCATCCTGAGCACAGAAGCAGGAAGGATCACGATTCCACTGCAAGACATAACCTATGTTTCACAGATGGGAAAATTAAGGCGCTAATGCTCAGATGGGTTTCACCGCACTACAGAAGCCTCGGTAAATGCCACATTAGAAAACCAGACACTTTCCCTTCTTTCTACAGTCAGTAACAAGAAACAAGGGGACCAGACATCCCTGCCAAAGATTTTTAGGTAAATGGACTTCTCTTTCAGGTTCTGTGAGGTGTGGAGAGTATTAACCCCGTTTTACACACCTTCTGCACAGAAATGCCTCCAGGGAGAGTGGTAGCATCAACCAGACACTTCTTTAACCTACCTAAAAATGTGACTTAGCCCCTGCAGGACTTTCCCCACTGCCGTGCAGTAGGACAAAAAAACCTATTAAATCTGTTAACACACCCCATCAGAGAAGAAGTGCTAGGTCACCAGCAGATAAAGGAATAAAAGCAGGATTCAACTCCCGGACTTCAGTTTCAAATGCCAGATCATGTATTTTTTAAATTCTCTTTAGCTTCTATATTCATCTTCATGCCAAATGGTACAGTCTGACTGACATTGACCTTTCATGTATAGGAAGCTACAGAGAGAAATGATGTGGTCATTAAATTCCTAGTTTCTAAAATTTTGGCTGGAATTAAGATCCAATATTAAGTCAGTTAAATAAGATTGTCAAAAAGAATGAAAAACTGACTAATATCTATTAAATATCTGGCCTTTTCTTCCACTTTTTTCCCCCCAAGTTTTCCCATCTATTCTTGGCCATTAGAAAAAGGTGGTAAACATAATTCATGATTTTCTCAGCCAAACCTATGTTCTCTGTCACATTGTTAAGAAAGAACATTTTTTTCCTTCTTTCAGGTAGTTTGATGGAATAAAGAAGAAAAAGTCTTAGAAAATGTCTGCCTAGAACTGACAGAGGTAAAAAAAGCTGTGGGCAATCCAAAGAGAAAGAATATAGTGAAAGTGCTGCAGAGCCTGTAAATGGGAGCAAGAGCTTTGAGCCTGGTGCACACAGGTCAGTCAGCACTTTCAGAACTTAAGAAAAGTATTTTGAGAGAGATGAAATAACTGTACAATGATGCTGTGGCAGGCACTATCTGTTTCATTAGAAAAAGAGATGAGAAATGTTTTGATCAAAGTTGTTTCATCTTTCTATACTTGCTATAGCAAGTATAGAAACACAGAACAGAAGGGGATGTAGTCCCAGCTTGCAGCACTACAAAACTGACTGGAAGCATCAGTAAATTTGGATGATTTGGGGTGCTTTTCTGTTATTTTGTTTTTCTGCCTTTAAGTATCAAATACTACCTATGGCCACAGACTGTGTTCATCTTGAATACAATTCTGCTAAATCTTATGGCATATATAGCATTGGGATCTTACACGGTCTTAAAAGTACCACAAGCCATGCAAAACCCCCCCACAAACAACAACAAAATAATTCTCAGAGGACCTTTGGGGCTTTTACCACTTCCCATAAGTAAATTGAGGCACAGACACACAAAAAAAGTCCTCTCTAAAGGATTGCGAACTCTGCAGGTGGAGCTGCAGCTACAACTCACCAGGCACTTCTCTCCTGTTCATTATCCTGGAGGCTTCACCTTACAGGTTGGTTCCCAAAAAGTAATCCTTCAAACCACAGATTTTCATAGCTTTTATTAATTTTTAGGGCTGTATTCTTTATAAACAAAAACTGAGGCAAAAGATAGATTGGCAGCCTACCATACTGAGCATTCACTGAAGCAATGGTTAGAGTGTCTAACCATTAGGGGTTAGGGTGTGGGGCCACTGGGAGATGCAGACCTGGGATGCAGTATCCACCCCAGAGCAGAATAGACCCAAAGTGATGGAGATGCTGGGTCTGGTTTCAGTGCTGCACAAGGAAGGGTTATCATATAATAGAATCACAGAACGGTTTGGGCTGGAAGGAACCTTAAAAATCATCTTGTTCCAAACCCCCTGCCATGGGCAGGGACACCTTTCACGAGACCAGGTTGCTCCACGCCTGGTCTAACCTGGCCTTGAACACTTCCAGGATGGGGCATCCACAACTTCACTGAGTAACCTGTTCCTATGTCTCACTGCCCTTACGGAAAAAAAATTCTTCCTAATATCTAACCTAAACCTGTCCTCTTTGAGCTTAAAACCATTTCCTTTTTTCTTATCACTGCATGTTCCTGTCAAAAGTCCCTCCCCAGCTCTCTCCAGGCCCCCTTTAGGAAGTAGAAGGTTCAATAAGGTCTCCCCAGAGCCTTCTCTTCTCTAGGATGAAAACGCCCCAACTCTCTCAGCCTTTCCTCATAGAGGGATGTTCCACTCTTCTAATCATCTTAGTAGTCCGCCTCTGGAATCACTCCAAGAGGTCTGTGTATCATGGTACTTCCCCTCATCCCATCCTTTAAATACATGTAGTTCTATTTATTTACTACCCCAAACCCCATGACTTAATTCATTTTGTCTGTGCTGCCCAATACAACAAGATCTTGATCCCTTGTTGGAGCCCAAAAACAACAGCTTTAATCTGTTTTATCCAGTCCTAGTGAATGAAGTTTTAGCAGGTATTTTTTGCCTGCTCTGCCAACTAGATACTTCATAAAGTGAAACAGAATCTCTGATTCCTTCAGGGCACCTGCTTTCAATTACAGGAAACATACGGCACCTTCAGATTTTTCAGCTTTCAACATCTGTGCTTCGCAGGTACGATTTGTTGCATTCAAATTACTGCTAAAGCTGTAGAATGCTGTCGAGCTTTCAGGGACATGCTTGAGAAACACTAGAGATGGACAGAAAGTAATGGTTATTTGCAATTGCTTTTTAATGACTGATTAATGCCTGTTCTGAACCAAATCCTTTAAATTGTTTAGAAATCTCACCTTGTTCCTCTTGGAAAGTCCATTCAGCCTCAGCTTGATTAGAAACATCGCCTCTACCCTGTAGCAGACAAGCATACTGGCATTGCTATCCAGCCAAATGCACCAGTCTCACACCTCACTCTGAAAGATAACGCTATAAATAATACCCCTAAAAGGGAAAACAGCCTGTTCTATCAGTCAGGCACAGCTGGTCACCACGCTGGGATGGGACAGTGACAGCTACAGGTTTAATTCAGCACTAGGTTAAATATGTCAGTCAGGGACACACACATGCACACAGATTTATACTCTCCCACCTTTTCCAAACAGCACTGGTGTGTACAAACCAAACCAGCTCATCTGAGCAACCCCTCAAGACTTCTCCAGGCTGGTGCAGTATGACATAAACCTGAGTGTCTGTTCCTAGACACATCCAGGTGCACTGATGGCAAGAATCTCATATTAACCATCACCATGATGCTCCCTGCTCCTGCTGCCAGCCCAGCCTGCTGGCTCCTTATTTCGCTTATTATCACATCATAGCCAGTGCTTGCCAAATCACACAAGCTCAAATAGAACCTCATTACTGCTTCTATTGGGTCTAGCTCAGGAAAAACTTGCTGGTTCTATGGAACATCAGCCAGCAGCCCCAAGGTCTAACCAGGAGACAGGAGGAGGTAAGGAGAAGCAGCAGAGTGAGTGATGAACACTACTGTTATGAGGAAAAAACAGGGGGAAGCATTTTCTAATCTAGACCTGAAGGAATAGATTTTCATGGATGGATGGATGACAGATCTGTGGCAGAGCAGGACTCATGGGAATACAGTGTGGAATATACTCTCCAGGACCAAATCCAGTTGCTTTACTATATAATAAAGGCTACTGGAGTATTTAGGTATTTATACTCTTTATGTTGGTATTCTTTTATGAATTATAACTACATTATATGATTTCATGTTTATTTACAAGGACAATCCTTCTGCTTAAGGTGAATTTAGATCCAGTGGAATTTCACTGAGCGTAAAAACACAGGAGATTACTATGGAGGTATCTGTGCTGAAAGAGTGCCTCTCCTTCACCTGTTCACTGTGTAAGCAGCTCGTAGGGCTGTGTATGTGAGAGAAACTAGGAACAGAGAAGAAATCAATTATTATGCTTAGAGAAATCATGTCTTAAGAGGATGCTTTTTAGACTTGAAAAAACTTAGAAAAGGAAACTAGAAAACAACTTGGGTTTAGTTAATGTAAGGCAAATCTCCCAAATTAATGCACACCAAATTTCCAGTCCATCAGTCTTTCCTCTTAGATCAGTTAATTTTGTGTAAGTTTGTACACAATAATAAGCAGAACAATGTGGCACTAGTTTGTTTTACACCTTTTAACTTGGATTCAGCTCTGGACTCCTGTTTCCTCCAGTTCTATTTCAGGAGACTGAAGCAGTAGGATGGGATCCAGGCTCCTTTTTGCATTCCAGGCAGGTTACACCTCCTATATTTGGTTCAGGACTTTTTCCTAATTTAATTATGTTTGCACTTGGATGTAAGTTAAGTCACAGCTCAGCCATTAACTGTGCTCTGCTATGGCACCCACCCTCTATATTTGACTTCAGTAACTGCCTAATGTTTTGCAGTGAGTTTCTGGTAAGTATGTGTTTGCAGATTTTCATGACAGACTAATAACACCAAAGGAGGCTCCAGGAACGTTTTAAGTAAATATTTTGTGTATATTTTCTCAACAGTGTCTGCCTACCAGCACCTTCAGAGCTACATAATCTTATCTAGAACACATTTGCATTCTGTTTGCACTAACCAATGTGGTCCATTGCTACTAAGCAAACTATTACTTGATTAAAATATTATGCAGAATGTAGTTCCACGACAGACAGTCATGTGGTTCTGAAGAGGCAGCAGTTTCTATTTCTGTCTTGCAAAATTCTGCTTGCCATCATTAGGTATTTCTTCATTAATCATAATGAATAATGAGTAGACGAAGGCCTTTACCTGGGCCAGGAACTTCTTAAGGTATTTTGAGAAGCTATTTGTTCTCCTGCCTTTGTCTTCTCCCTTCTCTATTGTTATTCCCTATTTAGGCCTAGGATAGATGCCTGGAATGTAGGTCCAGCTGCAAATGATTTGAATTTGCAACAGTTTCAGAGCAGGCATCTTCTCTTACTGTGTCAAGAGATGACAGAACATCAATTCAGGGAAGATGCTCGAGCTTGGTGGAGAGCAGATGTTAGGCATCTTTACTTTTTCTAGTAATTTATTATATTGTCATCTTTTCGGCTGCTATCAGCAGATGGTTTAACAGTTTGGAGTGGTAGCCAAACTGAAAAGAATTGAGTAGTGCCACTGAGCACATTAGATAGACGAGACCTGATCAGGGCATTATCTTCTCATCCGAAATATGAAAATAGAATTTCACACAGCCATTTGGACATGTCTAATTTGGTGTATAACAATGGTACAATCTAAACTATAGCAGTCACCTATATATTCCATATATGAAATAAATTTAAGCTAAGCTAGTTACTAGTAACAGCTGTGAAAGCACAGGCTCTGAAACTCATCTGCTGCAGACAAATCTCTAATCTCTTTGGCTCAGATTTATTAAATTTATGTGTGTGGGATTTCCTGTTTAGCCCGTGAAGAGAAATAATCATTTTAGAGGGCAATTCAGACTTCAGGTGGACTAAAATGGAGGTAGAAATGTCTTTCCATTGACTATAGAGGCATCCTAGGGCAACTGTAGATAAATACTCTCTATCTGTAAAAGAGGATAACAGCTTTGTCACAGCAATATCATGAAGATGAATAGAATACATATGGCTTAGAATAATGATAGCAATTATCTACCTCAGTTAGATAAAATTTCTTGTATTCTGTTCAACTTGCCTGCTAATACTATACCAGTATGCACCTGCTCTGTAAAGAAAAAGCACTCCCTTTCTATTTCAACAGTTTAACGTGTTTCTACAAACCTAGCACCAGAAAGGACATCCTGTGTCACCCAGTCAATAAGGGTAAACCCAAATAGTGATCTCATTCATGTCCTGTAGCCCAGTGATGCCAGTAATAGGACACAGACTTTGTGCTGAGCCTGCACACCCCCAGCCCCAGGCATGTCAGGTTTGCCTACACTTGTATTGCCCAACCTGGAGCTTCATTTTAGCTGCTTTAGCTGTGGCAGCAATTTCCTTAATGGTCAGGTGGCTATTGCCCAGTATATTTTGCTTTTGCTTGTCTTCGTATAATGATGTGGTTTATGTAGTAACTCGCAGTTACTCTGCACAGGATGAAATATTTATGATCCCAACAGGTAACAACAAAGTGCAGAGGAACACAGACCTGGTATCATAACGGAGAACTCGGAAAAAGCAACACAAGGTACAGTGCAGAGGAGTGGAGGCACGAGCAGGTATCAGACAGGGCACAGACTGACATTCAAGACCCCAGGGCTACAAAAATTCACCTAGAGCTGCCTAACAAAATGAGAATCTGTGGTTTTAGGGTAAGACAGAAAAAGCATCCAACATATGTAAGACAACACATATTGCAATCCAAGGGAGAAAGAGTAAGGTATAAAAGAATGTTAGGAAACATAAAAAGCCCCATTAAAATGGTCAGAAGTAGAACTCAGAATGGGTATTAGGAAACCATCAACATCATGCTCATCATGGCAAAGAGGAAAAAGAAACCCCCACTATCAAGGTACCTCTCCCAGTGAAGCCCTTGGTATCTGCCTACTTGCCCTATCCACTTCCCAGCTCCAAAAATTAAAGCTCATTGAGTAAGGGCGAGCAAAACACTTTGGATAGGAGTAGACTCTCAGAAATGTGTCTATATTCATTTCAAATGTATTATTGAAGCTTTCCTCCCCCATAACAGTGTTCTTTCTTTTCTCTTAATAAGTAGATCTGGATTAATAATAATAATAATAATAATCTTTGATAAGACCATTAAGATTTCAATTACACTAACAACAAGTTTTGGCCTCTTACACAGGGAGCACATTTCACTTGACTGTAAGAAGATTTTGAGTCCAAAAATGTTCAATATTAAAGCTAGCCTCTTGCCTTCATTCTTCTTCAAAGACAGCCAGACTAGAAACTCACAGTTCTGACCAAGAAAAGAAAAAAGCAAAAAACCTACTAATTTTTTAACATGAATGTGACCAGTTTCTACCCATTACTGTCTTGTGCTCCACTGTAATTATTTACTCTTTCCATACGTAATTGCACAGTGATCACACTCCTGTTAGGCATTGCAGAGCCTAATCAAGACAAAATCTTTCTAGCCTCAACTTGTAGGAGAGTCATGGCCTCTCACATATTTTTTTTTTTTCCACAGAGGAAAACCCAGCACAGAAACAGAGCTTATTCAGGAAGTTTACAGTGAGACCTGATGTGACAGTTAGGAGGAAAAGCACAGCCACGAAAATTTTATGCTGATTTCAAACATTTGGGTTTGCTGGAGTAGTTGTTGAGTAGTAACAAAACAAATTGAAAATACTATAACAATCATGATAATATGTTAATAGTTTTAATTGAAGTAATTTCTGCAGACAATAAGAATTATACCCTAATGTGTTAATTAATATGATTAGGAAATGTTGAGAAAATGAGTATGTAAAATGATATCACACAGTATCTGGAAAGGCCTGTACAGGGGCTGGCTCCTCCGAGCTCTCCTCGAGGTGAGATTTATGGACATTAACACACAAGGCTTCAGCAAGGTAAACAGCTGTTTCGATTTTAGTTATAATGAACATTAACTCCACATCCCCATTTCTGCTTAATTAAACCTCTGCCTCTGCAACCGATCAAGAGCAAACAGCAAAGGTAACAGGCACTAATTGGGCCCTGTGCAATTTCAGCCTCAGCTTCGAGCCCAAGTGGTCTGTCTGAACCAAAAAACTCATGCAAAATATAAAAGTTTCTCTGCTGCTCCTCTCTCCAGCATTTCCAGCGATTTATTCACTCAAAGCCAAACAATGTATATGCATCATAAAAAAAAAAAACAAAACACAAAAAACCAAACAAAAAACCTGCAAAATGTACAATGTGAAAGAATAAATTAAATGCCTTTTTACTGCTGTGGAGGTTGTCACTTCCTTATTATTTCTTATACAACGTAAATTAAAAAAAAAACCCAAATCCCTAAGAAACTCACAAAAAGGCTCTCAGGAAACCTTCTGCTGGACATCTGACAGCCAGCTTCTTGACATTTTGATTAATCTTCACCCTCCCCAAGAGATGATCACCACTGCGTCAGCACAGAGTTAACCACAGACCCAGCTCATGGAAGAGACAGAGAAGGAGGCAGCAAGTAACCTGCTCTTTAAATGCACATAAAGCCCCCACGGGATGCATCTACTAACAGAGAAAGCCTCAGGAACCATGGTGCTGTGCCCCAAATATGTTTTGAAGAGCCCACAACCTCCCTGTACAAAATGTCCCCCTGTCCTCCTCACAACGTGTGTCAGTCAGCACCGAAGCGGCTCCATCTGAGAGGAACTGGACATGACAGAGCATAGACTGCTCCTACCACACTTACTGAGGGAAAAAATAAAAATAGAAGAACTTATGCCCCAGAGAACACCAGATAATTTCACATTATTCTGGTAATGAATCTTTAAGACAAGATAGAATAAGAAAATGGTTGAAATACCTCAGCCCCTCAGATGTGGAAGTGACAGCTGCAGCTTTTCTTGAAGTGCCTCACTTCACGAGCATGCTCCTCAAGGTTTCTTTTTGACCTACAACCTTTATCTGAGCTTCCTTTGTGGCTTAGCAATACAAAAACTGTCGCTTAATCGTTACGCTGAAACCATTCGCTCCCTGGTTAACTTTTATTTTTTTCCACAGCTGAAAGCTGCGAGTTCACAAATGTAGTAGGCAAAAGCTAGGGAAAATACCCTGTGGTTCTCTAGAAACTCATAATAACCTTTAATACAAAATACATTTTAACTTGCGGTGCAGTAATAGGCAATTGGGATTTACATGCACAACAAGGTTCCTCTTCAAAAAGCACCATTTTGTAGCTCTCTGAAGGAAGTGGTAAATACTGTGCATGCTCTCGCCCCTACATGGGAGGCTAGCTACCTACGCCCTGAACTGAAAGCAGACCTTAAGCATAAATCCCTTAATTGCTCATTTCATTTGATACCCAAGTACCTCATGCTAATAAAGTTAAGCATTAAAGAATTACAATGTGACAAATTATACGCCCATCTCATAAAAAAAAATCTCTGAAACAGAGCCGGGTCTGAAAGGCTCTCAACAACGTACAGCATATGGCTAATTTTAGATGATTCCTCAATCACTGGAGAGTTTGCAGTGTACACAGCCAAGCCAGCTCAATCAACTGGCTTCTATCTCCATGACTCCAGGTCACATTATCTCATGAATGAACTGTTATGTAGGTCAGTCAAGAGTCATCTAATTGAATGCACGTTTCAGCCTTGGCATTTATGCTCTAGATATCAAAGCTGTACACAATTGGGTAAGTCAAAAGAAAATATGAAAGAAGGGGCTGTGGTAATTAGGCTTTGTTTCAGACAACAGGCATGGGAACAGATGCTAGCAGAAACTTGTATTTAGCCATTTTCATTTTAACTGGATATAATGCAGGTGGAAAGTGCAGGAGCAACAGGCTCAGTGGTGAGGAGCTTTGCTGGGTCACAGGTTGGAATTTAGTCACAAATCAAGCGCTGTCCTGCAAATGTCCCTCAGCTTGGCTGGGAGGTACACTGGTCTCAGCTGAGGCATGTGCCAAATACGTGTCTGCTTACTTGCAGTAACTGAAACCGCTGAGTCTCTTCACAGAGGCCCCTGAGTGGTCATCAGGAAGGAATATTTTTGGTTGTTCCCAAATCAAGGTGGATTCTAGACAACAACAGAACTGAAAGTTTCCATTCTCCATCACCAATCTGAGTCATGCTTGCACTTACACGTTTTAAAGAGCAAGGTCTTCGGGGAAACTTCCCAGCATGGCTCATGAACTGTTTATTTAGCTTTGCAAGCAGAAAGCTGATGTAAAATACACTAGAGTAATAATCCTGGTAATATTTGGGTAAAATGAAGAATATCAGACTGAAGATGCATGATGAAACTAAAGTGAGAGTTCTTGCTTTATAGAAATGCTTTGACAGACATTTCTTTTCACTTCCCCTTCAATCCAAGCTATTCTAATTTAGACGCAAAAACAAAACTGCAACTGATTAAAATTGGGTTGGCGGTAGTTCCCGTATGAGGAAGTACACAGCTCACAAACAGATAAAAGCCAAGCTGTCTAAATGCAGCCCTGCCTGTACTTTATAACAGTGACCCAGCAGCTATTTACTAGTTATTTGTGTATTTTCAATTTTCAGAAACAGCTCACAAAGGATTTTCTCCTCCTTTTTGCTCCCTCAACTTTAAAAATAATTTCTGGAGTACAAATGGTTAAAACTACAGAAGTGAAAGCAATATGCCCAAGGCCAAGTTTTCCTGCAGCCTGTGTACTTGGTTGCATTTTCGTCTCCTGTGTCCTGACAGCTGTTATCTTCAAGTGTGCTTCGACATGCCCACTGCTGTTCCAGCAGTCTTTTTGTTCAACTCAGAGCTTGCTTTTAAGAGCTTTAAAACCTTGATGCATGCAGGATGTAGAAGGGGAATGCAAGAAATAACACCTGTCATATGGGAGGTATCTTTTCCTATGCCCCACCTGCTTCAAAATGGGGTTTTTTTTAAAGATTCCAAAGTATCTTAAAAAAAATAAAGTAACCCCCCATGTAGCCCTTTGTAACCTGTTCTCCGTCTCCAAAAAAGCCTTTGCTCCAATGTTCTCATGTCCCAGCAACAACTGCTTTGCACTCACACAGGGTGACTCCTAGGAGGGTGTGAAAGTAGCTACGAACATCTGTTAATTAAGTTTCAGTTTGCACAAGAGATGGGTAACACACGAATTTTACAAATGGATATGTTGAAGCACACAGCACTGGATAAAGCTGGCCAACTTCAGTACGAGATAGAAGGAGATTGAGTTTCCTTGTTCTGGCTACTATTCTTGCAAATAAAATAAAAATAAAATAAAGGCTATATAAGTGCACCTGAGATGTTGCTTTCTGCTTTGCAAAAGACAAAGTCAGAATAATTTTTCAGAAAATAAACACAGCTATCCATACAAACAAAACCCCCCAGAAACTGTTTATTGATGAATAAAATTGCATCAGGTCCAATTTGCAAGACAAAGTATTAATGTATTTTTAATAGCTGAACCAAGGGAAGGTCATTATACAAAGTTTTAATTCTAGTACATTAGTGTTGCATTTATACATTAGCAGTTAATGTGATAATGTCAAACTCTCCACTACTTGTGACATCATAAAAAAATACAGGCTGGTTTACATTATTTTGGTTAAAAAATAATCAGAGATATTATTAAGCTTTCCTTCTCCAGCCATTGGGAGATTGTTTATCTTGCTGTATCAATTTTACATGCAAGATGAAAACTATAATGGGAGGGCAACAGATGTGAAAAATGTAAATCTTTGGTAAAACTGCACAATCAAGAAAGGCAGAGAGGATTTTGCTGTTGTTTTTCAGTTGTGGTTGTTGTTTTGTTGGGTTTTTTTTTTTTTTGCAAATGAAATAATTTTAATGCTCCTTGACCTGTAAATGCCATTTTTAATGGAATGAAGGAAATAAATTAATATTAGTGAAAAAACCGAAAATGAATGTGAAAGTCAGCTTGAGGAAACAGCCTCTTCAGCAGAGATGTTTTTTGGATTCTTGAAAAGTCACATGCAAAGTTCTGACACTCAGCACTGTTGCAGTAGGCTGATACTGCTCAATGCTAATTTTGGGTAGTTCAGGATCAAAATTCAATGTGTTGAGTCCAGTATGCAGACATTGTGTATATCCACCAAAGGCAAAGTATCCTCCTAGGATTAGCACTTACAGAACAATTTCCCTGAAGATCACACCTAGATCTTCCTAGACATAGCTTTCTAAATCAAGACGGTTGTTTATTATACTATAAAATTTTTAGCTTCCCCCCTTCAGCCTGTCTTCCTCATTCACTTTCTATAGATTATCATTTAGCAACATGATAATTTCCTGAAGGTAATTACCTGGCTGCAATTCAAGACATATATAAAAACTGCAGTTTCCTTTGGTAAGCGGCTGTGCTTGTGAGGGGTGGAGGCACAAACACAGGGCAGAAGAACCTGTGCAGGCTCTTCCTCTTCTTTTGGTTTGCTTCTTGCTTCCTACAAGTGCTGTTGCCCCACACAGGGGTTTGGCAGAGGCCCTGTGTTTCTCAGGAGTTACCTGCTGCCTCTGGGACTGATTTTTTTTGCCCCCAGAGCTATGGCAGATGATCTGTAGTGCAGATGATGCAGGGCTCTGCACAGCTCAGCTGTTGGGAAGCCCTATGGTGTGGTTGGGGCTCATCACCTCTGCAGGCACATGGTGGCAATTTTGCTAAACCACATCCTAATGAAAAAAGGGAAGCTAGGTCACAGTCTTTGCTTTCACTAGTAAGGAGCTGGGGGTTTTGTTCCTTTCCTAACATTTTGTCTTCCCTGTAACTGTCACCTCTTCTCAGGGGTTGGCCTGATTGCAACTATCCCAGCTGAAGGCAGGTTTAGCTTTGCTGTAGTCAGACTGAGAATAGTAGAGAACTTTGATCACTGTGCTCTGGGCAGCATGAAGCTGATTAGAGCAGAAATCCTCAAACATTCCTGAGAACAGTCACTGGTGACAAAGATGCCACCAAAAATGGGACCAAAGCAACGCTGGATCACACCTGGGTTTCTTCATCTTCAGATTGCTGCATCTGTGCCCTGACTACCACTGACCACTGCCTTTATTATTTTATTATGAAATGGCTTTTCCCCCAAACCCCCTAAAAGCTATTCATAGAAACCATGTAAGTTTTCATTAAATTTTACATTATCTTTCTTATGATTTTCCTGCCCCATTTCTTTTACCCACACTGTTAAAAAACTGCCATACCTTCAGTACAGTAACTGTTTATAGTTGCTTTATCTTTCAGATACTTTCTCTTTTCTCACAGTTTGGTTTTTTGTTTGTTTTAGAAGCAGGTGCTTATAGACTTACAGATACAGTAAAGTTGCATCAATGTTTTGAGGAGTGTTTGAATGTCTAGTCACTTTAACTGCATAGGTGAATGGAATATTTCAAAGAATTCTTCCTTTTTAACAGACATCCAGTGTTATCATCCCTTCTTGTAGGCACTGAACTCATGTCGCTATCACTCTGGAAGAGATTACACTAATTCTCTTGTCTGAAAAAGTATGTAGGCTTATGCAAAATAAAATAAAATTTATCAGTAAAGAAGCAGCTAACATATTCATGGTGACCACTAAACTATTAACTAAGCATGCAAATGGACAGCATATAATGAAAGACCTTCTTTTGGGACAATTTATGCAACTATGAATATGTAAGTTGTATTCTCATGTTCTGGTTTGACCTCTGCTTACTGAAATGTTGACAAGGACACATATTCTGACTGCAAGTCATGGTTTTGATGCATACAAAAATACTCAGTACAAATCAAAATCAAAACTGGAAGGACACAACCAATTAGATTGCAGGGGATCCTTGGGTTTCCCTTTTAAAAATGGGCAAAGTAAGTTTTCAGTCTACGTGGCTTCAAATAAAAAAAAATTAAAACATGAAAGAAAGTTCCTAAGACAACAAAATATATATGGTCAGATTTTAAAGTTCTTTTGTGTCACAGAAATCTTGCATTTCTCCATCAATTTTAAGACTTCTAAAGGCATGATATTATTTTTAATCACCCGAACTTTGTAGTACCTTCCCATTTTGCAGCTTGTTTTAGGTTTCTCTAAGATCTCTGATTGTTTTAATTTGCAGGGACACATGAATGAAAGTTTTCTTTGCTAAACACAATAAGCATGATCCAACCCAAAGATCAGTGCTAAGAGCTGTTTTATGTCAAAGTCTGACGAGGAAGGTGCCCTGGTGGGACTTATTATGGAAGAATTGTGCATATTTTAGTTTATATAGCTTTTAAATACACAGCTTCATGGAAATGCAAAATTGCCCCCTGCATCCCTCCAGAAGGCAGCCTGAGGTGGCTGCAGCTGGGCTCCCAAGGCACTTGCAGGCAGCTGAAGAAAACGTGTAGACAACAGTGTATGCCACAGAATGATGCATCTCACAGCTCCTATCTCCAGTACTCCAGTACTGAGACAAGCAAGGTGATTAATATAATGAAAAGAAATCAGAGAGCAAGAGGCTAAAAGGGAATAGAATAAAATAAAAAAATTAAAAAAACCCCAAGCTACATTTACCTGTCAAGTCCCATCCAAACCCAAGCTGCACAAACTTAGTCCTGGCTCCTTTTACCCTGAAAGTTTTACATCAGAGCTATTTGTTGCACTGGGGAAAATGCAGCTGGAAAAGAGATAAGAAAGGCATGAAAATGGAAGGCCTATGACAACCAAGCTTGGCTTTGTATAAGGATCACGTTACACTGGATAAATCAAGTGTAATGGTATGCGATTGGAGCAGGTAAAGACAGGAGCACTAAGGAGTACAGCTGTGGTTTAATGCTTTCCTTGGCACGCTGGCAGCGGGGTTTCCTTATCAGCCCAGGCTCGCTGACTATCACAAACCTGAGCCAACCGGGAAAAATTTCCATTAACGAATATTTATAGGGCAAAAGGTTAACTAATACAGAAAAGCAGGGCTTAACTCGCTGCAGAACACAGTCAGGAAAAGAAATCTGGAAAAGTGGAAAAGGCTGAATTTTGGTACAGAGCAAATGCTATAAAAGTTTACAAAAAAAAAATAAATCACTTGGACTCAAAATTGAAACTGAAAGCAGGAGGTTGCATGATGACTTCTAGAAAAAACCCAACATTTCTAGTGAAAATTGAGATTATTGAATATCCAACAATGGCCAGCAGAACTAGGTATTTTAAAAGGCCCTGAGATGAGTCTGAGCACTGGTTACTTGCTGTATGAAAACTGAAAAAAAATACGTATCTTTTAAAGATTATATATTTAAGCTCCGCATTATTTTGGGAAGGACTGAGATAATAATGGTGATTGTAGAGAATTATATTGGTAATTCCTCCCCATAACTAACAACTTAGATATAGGACACAATGATCAACTATCATAAAAGGAAAAGATTCACAAAACTTTACAAAACTAGGATACCTGGGATTGGAAACCTTTTGGAAATTAGTAAATTGATAAAAAAAATTTCTTACTTTAAGCTTTTAAAAGCACAACTTGAATACAGTGCATTGAAGGCTATAAAATTTTCCAATTTTTAGCCCAAGACTTTTGACAAGTTAATAAAGAAGGGGGAAATATCACATTTCTTTTTTTCATTAAGGTGCTTATGCAGTTGAAATAAATACACAGCACATAGCAAACTTCCTTTTCACTTGAGTGTCTCAATGGTTACTTTTTTTAATAAAGCCTATGATCTTGCAGTGAAATTAGTAAGCAGAAACTCATTACCGCATTTACCAAAAGAAAAGTTCTAACTGATGAGGCCCAGATGGGGAGCTTGATATTCATACTGTAGTATGCTAAAAACAGGAAATCAACTGAAAACTCAGTTTGGTTGCGTTTTTAACACCTTCTTGCTAAGCCTAATAGTTTTGCATTGTGCAACACGAATTACTGGGCAACAACTGCTCCGCCACTGCCTGAATTCTGACAGATGGATTGAAGTTCCAACAGCAGTATTTAAAATTCTGAATTTTCAAATAGTTTACATATTTCTACATTGTCTCGAAGCCACTATGGTAAACTGAGAATTAGGTTCTGTGGGATATGCCCAGCCACTGCCCTGGAGGGATGTCTGCTGAGATAAGAGATTTTGCAATCGCCCAGCAGGACTCCCTGGAAAGGACTTTTGAGTCATGGTGAGGAAAAGTAGACCCACAATCCTTTGGGAGACCCTATGCAGATCATTCTGTAACCCATTGGTCTGTCCCAGACCCTCTGTAATCCATTGGTCCCCTTGCTGATCCCCTGTATCCCTATAAAAGAAGACCAATTCGCCTCTGTGGGGGGAGAGCTCGTCCCTGGCTTCCCTTCGCTGGAGGGGACCCACAATAAAGCTCCCTTCGTGCGGAACCAGCCACACGGGCCTTCTCGTCTCTCTCTCTGGTCTGGTTTGGCCAAGAGGCAGCCCTGCAGAGCTGAGCTGGAATCACGAGCTGATAATCACTAAAGAGCTGACAGCCTCTGCAAGGGCTCCTCTGCCAGCAGCTGAGAGGAAGACACCGGACCCCGGGAAGGCGATTCCTTTCGGGACCATCTCCCCGGACCGGTCACCTCTTCCTGGGTCACAGCCTCGGACCCCACCACCAGCTGTAATAAGGTTCATGTGTGAGTGAAAAAATCCTAGAATTGTAATTGGAGATAGCTGTATTCATAGGAAAGAGGTAGAATTTATGTGAAAATACAATACTTTTGGGAAGTTGGAGAAGGATAAGCTGTTTACAAGTTATTAGATTCCTGAGGCTTTGGCACAAAAATTGTCATTTTGCAGGGGTTCTGCAAGGCCTTCCCACCACACCAGTGCAGTAACAACCTCTTGTCCTTTTCACCCAGCTCTGCAGACCTTAAAGCTCAAAACAAGCACAGATACCAAGGAAGGCACATGCCACCTGTGCTGTGGTGCATTCTGTCTTCATGCTGGAACAGAGCTTCACATGTGAAGGTGAAGCACACAGCAGCATGAGACTCTTGTGAGTCACCACCACAGTAGCACTCTCCTTTTTTTGACCCCAAAACATTTGGATTATGGGAAAAAGCAGTTCCCAGTGTATTGCACCCAACAGAACTGCTCTGTAAGCTGATCCAACATACTTTGAACAAGATTTTATGCAGGAAAATGCCCATGAGCTGAAACCTAAATCTTCCTGGAGGCATGCACCAGGTCTTCCCTTCATCTGCCAAAAAGCCAGGAAGGTTTTGAAAGAAGGGATAATGCAGGTGTTTTCTAGTTCTTGATATTTACCTGTTCCTTCAGCAAGCTTTTGAAAAAGACTGAGCCTTTTGCTAGCTGCAAGAGCAAGGAAGTCTCTGGACAGGTCTTTAGGAAAGAGAAGGTATTGCATTCACCAAAGTCTCAGCAAGAGCAAGACTGTCTCTCTCAGCCACGCTGCTGCCTCTCCCTGGACTTTCTCCTGTATAATTCTCACACACAGAAGAGCAGAAAACTTTCATCTCTCCCATTGCACAGCACCATCAGCCCTGAAAGACCCCAAAAAACGTGAAGAAAAAAAAAGAACCTGAAAGTGCAGAAATATAAAATGAATTATTTATTTCAAAACTTGAGTATTTAAAGCATCACTCACTTTTTCACCCTCCAGTTAATGAAGGGACAGGCAAGGTGAGCTGCCTCTGCCAGAAGATGGAAACCTGGCAGGTCCCCTGGACTGTCCCTTCACCTGCAGGGTCAGAGACAGCAGAGACAACCCTGAGCTCAGGGCCTGATCCAGCAGCTAATATTGCCTCATCTTAACAAAAACACCCAACAACCGACGGACATGAACTTTTTTCTGACATGTATCCCTCCCACAAACACCAACCTCACCAGCCTACTATGACTCCAGTTATCTGCTCTGAGCAGTGAGTTTTGTAAAAGTCCAGTCTAATGCATCATGAAGCAACAATTTTTAGCACAAGAGCAAAACTCTTCACCCAATCTGGTCCTTCTTAAGATTATTTCCTCCTACAACCAAACCAACTCATACACCCTCATGTGGCTACAACCTCCTGACACAACTTGAATGCTACTGCAAAAAGTTTGGCTGCCTCCACAGATCACCTACGACACTTGTGGTGGTTGATAAATAAGAATGTGCTGCACATGGCCCAACAACAAACCCAGGGACTCTGAGGAAGAACAGGAGGTGCAGTGTGAAAAGCAGAAAAAATAAAGTAGCAAGTTTTATATTGAGGTTAAAATTTAAAATGTCTATTTCAGAGAGACTGCATTAGGTTTATGCTGCAAAGCAAGTGCCTGATGTTAGTACACTGGCTTTTCAAGAACTATATGTAAAAATAAATTATGTGATTCAGTTTAACGGAAAAAGAAACAAGCACAGAGCCACAAAGAGACACAATCAACCAGCAAATAAAATATTCCTTGGTGAGGTAAACACAGAATATGAAACACAGCCACCACCCCAAACAAGCCCAAGGAACCCTTATCTCAGTGAACCTAGACAGCAGCATCCATCCTCGTCAGGAGCTATCAGGAAATCTGGCTCACCCTGGTCCCTACCTGGTGGCAGCAGAGCAGACACATGCAAGGCATGGCAGACAAGAGTTCAAGAAATCATACTCAATACTACTCACATCCAGCCTTCCATAACCTCCCACTCCTTCCCCATAGGAAACCAGAAGTATGACACTCACTCCTCGATTTTTTTTCCCCCCAATTACGAAGTTTAGCACTTCTGAGAAACACCCAGAATAATGTTGTTGAAGAAAGTGCAAGTAAATAACAAGCAGTATCTTCCAGCCCGCAGGGTAGTAAGTTACACCCAGAATCCTATTTAGCACTTTACATAATTCACAGTTTCTCTGGTTACATACTTTGTCAAATATGACATCCAGCTGGGAAAGTTGGTCCACTTCATTGTCATATGGCAGTTGCTTGCTTTATATCATCCAAATATCAATTAAAAAGCAAAAACAGAATTATAAGGCTGCTATCTTCGTACTTTCATGTCACACTTGCATACATGCACACAAATACTCGCTGTCATTCAAAGAGGAAAAATAACCCTGCCTGAAATGTAAACCAACTTTACAGTGTTAGGCAGCAAGTGTAATTTCCAAAAACCTTGAAAAAGAGAACAATGAACAGACATGCTTAAACCCTGTGTCAGCTATTTTAATGGTGTGGTTTTTTAGATAACAGAAATTAAATCATAATATGCTGTCAAACAACAGATCTAGATCTCAGAAGTCAACATGTTGGCATTTTAAAAATACAGGATATGGATATAAAGCCTTGGTGGATATATATGCGCTTAACAAATATTAGAAAAATCAATCAGAATCAAAATGCAAACTTGCTGAAATGACTAGATGCATTGTGTTATTATTTTCTAATTCTAATTGCTTGATTTCATTCATCAGCATTTATATATGCACCAGTACACTACTGAGGCGGTTAAAATTAAACAAATCCCATTCTTTTCCTCAGAAAAGTAATGGACTTTAACAGTTGTTTTATTGCAATGAGAGATATTAATATGTAATTCTGCTCCTAACTCCAGGTTATAATCTAAGTGGATCCATTGATCACTTGCGAAAGGCAACAAAAAGAAAGTTTTGTTTGATGCCGAGGGCAAATAAAATCCTGACCAGACTGTCCATTAGTGTCAGTGGAAATCCATCCAGTATCCAAGTACTACACAAATATTTTGCCAATGGCTAAGTCAGAATCGTGGCATACAAAAAGTAAAAATATACCAGGAAAGGCCACGTAATGAATGTACAACAAACCCATGTTGCTCTACACGAATGCAGCAAATTCACTACGAAGGATTTCACCAAATAAAACAAGCATTAAAAAATCCAGATGAAAAGATATGCATCAGAGGAGTTACCTGAGGTTTCTATACTATTTTTCATGCCTAGGTCTCACAGCAGGTTACAAGTGTAAGTGGAATCATCTGTAACCTACAGATGGATGGAATAAGGTTAACTAGGGCAGCAGAGAAAGTCAGTGATGTATTCCACTGTAAAAAAAACTGCCTCTAACATGCGCTGTATTAACAAACAGCCTTTGGAAAAAGTAAATTTGACACCCATGGGGGAAAGAAAAAGTTTAATTAATTAGGGGGGTGTACCACTATCCATTTAACGCATGCAGATCCCCACGGTTTAAATTTGAAGTTACATACGTGTATTGTATACACACAGAGTGAGGCAGTTTAGAGGGGAAAAATGGAAATCAGATGATGAAAAAAAAATGTGCTCCTTAACTCAAGCACTAAAATGACTACAAAAGAGTAACAGCTATGAAGTATTTAAGAGTCAACATTAATATCATTAGACTTCAAAGGATATCACCTTCTCAGTGCCAGCTTCTTGCATTGATCATCTGCAGAATGAGCAGCTTCACATCAGTTTGTTTGCAGAAGCTTCTTCCCAACCACATCAGCCAGAAATGAAACACTGGAATCCTCTAAAAGCCATAAAATGCCCTTGCAGAGATCAGCTCTGCACCTTTTCAAGTCCATCCCTGTATTTCTCAGGAACTTTGTAAATAATTTAATATTTCCATGGGGAGAATAGGAATGCTCTTTAAGATCAAGAAGATATTAAACACTAACAAGGAGGTAAGAGGCTTTTGAACATGAAAATCATATTTGTAAAGCCTTCTTCCAGTTTTCACATACTCTTTTCTCCATCTGTAACTGCAGTTGGTAGAAGAGCAGTAAACATTTAAACTGCATTGCATTATTGTGCATAATAAGAGCTTGACATTTTTATTTTCTCCAAGGAGAAGCACTGCCTATATGCTCTCTAGTGGATGAACAGGGTTTTTACAAGGTCCCTCCTTCCCCCTCCTTTAAATGTGATCAAATATGAATTGAAAGGCTTTTATTCTGCCAGAATCCCAGTCCAAGGTTTTGTGTTTCTCTAGCAACGATGACACACTAACAACTGAAGCAGGGCAGAGAGCAGCTTCTCCTCCATCTCTCTACTGCATCAGGTGCCATTTGTGTCAGGGGAGTGGGAGCACCACACAACTTTTGACCTGCACATTGTCAAGGACCAAGGGTAAATGTATTAGTATGAAATTCTTTTAAGACATGTTTTGAAGTGTATGTTTGCCATGGGTATCCATACAGAGGCAATTCCAGAATAGCACAAGTAACTGCATTCATCCAGAAATCAAATATCAAGTTACTATGGTATGAATTCACCCAGGAGGACTTCTTTCCATGCTCCCTGCCTTGCATCCCTTCTGCGCCACACTTCTCCAGGGCTCAGAAGTCCCAGCTGGAAGGAAGGAGGCTGTCAACAAATTGTTTCCTAGAAAGAGTTTGTTTTCCACTCTGAAAGCCTGTTGGGGAAGGATGCAAGGAGAAGGGAGTCAACTGTGACCTAAATAAAGGCCACCACGGTTTCACAAAAAGCTGCTCCCTCACGAAGTAGCCAGCAGTTGGGAAGTTCATATGACGGTTCAAGACTAAGCACTGCTGCAAAAATAGGTATCTTTGCTTTAACCATTTCTGGGTAAACTGAAGGCTTTAGGCTCCAGGAGCAATGGCCTCTCCTCAACAGTCTGTTAAAACAAGCTACCCTAAAGATAATCAGAGTTTTTCCCATTTTAGCAGAGGAATTCTGCAAGAAATCCTCTCCCCTCCCAGACAGCAGGTGCACAGCCTGCAAGAGCCCATTTTCCTTTAGATTGGCTGTATGCATCACTTCTTAAAAATTTATAAATCACTTAGCTTTCCAAGAGCCAAATTCCCAACAGAGTAACTGGAATTACAGCCACGCTAGCAGTAAAGGAGGAGAGAGTTTGTTAGAGTTGGCATAATACAGTGAACTATACTATAAATTACTTTAGGAAATGGCTGCTAATGCCCTTTCTGTGCAAGCTTGGGGGATACAACTCTCTCCGCAGTCCACTTCTGTGGAAATTAAGGAATTTTAGTCATCTGAATGGAGAATATATTCTGCTCATCTGAAAGCATTTTTTCCCACCTAGAGGGCATAATCACCAATTACATCTAGAGAATATAAATTTAATTATTTTTATTAGCTAATATGGTTTCTATCAGCAAGGAAAGAAAATGCACTCTCAGAACTACCATCAGAAATTAGCATGTTCACAACAAACAGCTAATCCTTGCTAGAGGGGGCACTTCTTGGGACAGGTCCTTAGAGCTCACTGATGGAGAGGTCCTGAAGAAGGCTTTGATGAGGAGTGAAGAAACCAAAACTGCGACAACAAAGAAAACCCTGAAACCCTTCTTCGTTCCTTCTCATCTCACCTCTTCTTTTCTTCTTGACTCTGATTTCTGAATTTTAAAAGTCTTCAAAAAAATATTTTTATATATTGTGCATTCTGCACACTGAAAGCCATGTATCTCCTTCTTTTTGGCTTTTGAAGTCTGGCATCTTTGTAGACTGCCTTACTCCAGGATTTCAATTTTGTTTTGCTTTGAAAATATTCATTAAAACAGCACATTTTAAAAATGCCTCCCTTTCTTGATTTCTACCCACATCCCTAGGTCTTTCCACAAGTCATCTTGCCCCATCTCAGATGCCTGAGGCTATGTAAATCACACTGTTGGCTCCTCTAATCAGTGGACAGAAACTGGTCCTTCAAGGCCATTTTTCCATCTGCTGTACACCAGTGGCTCAGGAAGAGATTAACATCTAGCCCTGGGGTGCCCTTTCTCCTCGACCAAGGGGCACAGAAGAACCCAAGATTACAGACTCAGATTTCTGAGTTGGCTGCTTGAGCCAGGGCCAGTAATTCCTATTTTAAGCCCTAAGTGTCTATGAGCCACTGTAATACAGGGATCCATGTGCAGGAAACCAAGCACAGCATTGGGTGAATACCTACAGAGCTGTGGGGAGATGGTGCTGCAGCTGGGCAAGATGGAGTTCTGCTAATTACCACCACAGTATCACCCAGGACAGCAAAGAGACATCAGTGCTGGTATTCTGCATTAGGCATGGCTCTGCTGGGGCCAGGCATGTGGGTGGTTCACTCTGCAGCCCCTGCCATTGTGTCTTTTGTTAGCATGACCCATGGCAGCCAGGATTAAAGCCTGCTGAAGGTGAACCTCTGAAAGCAGCACAGACACAACCCTGGGTCTATTAAGTGCCAGGAACCACTTGCTTTGCATTGCATTCTCTAGAAAATACAACCATCCATCAGGTTTGTCTTTTCCTTGCAAGCATCCCTAGGGGAGAGGTAGAAACACGAGTGCTGCAGTGTGACCTTCCTGCAGCTCCAACTCTTTCCCCTCTCTTTACTTCTCCCTAGCTCTGCTCCGGAGAGGTGCTGCCCAACCCAAGAGCTGCAACCAAAGCTGTGCTGCAGCACCTGTGTGCAGGGTGAATCAGCACCTTTCCCCCCAAGAAAAGGCTGCTGGGAGAGCTGGGGCAGTTACATAAGGCTGCAGTAGCTGAGGAAAGTTGATGTCAGAGAGATGAGGCAAGAGCAGCACTGGCAAAGCTCATCAGGAGACATAGATGCCTCTCGCAGAGGCCTTGCCAGGTAACCCTTTCTGGTGAAGCGCACAGGCCACGCTGTCCTCATCTCTTTACAGCAAAGCCCAAATGACTTCCAGCCCTGTGTGAGGCAGTGGAGTTGGAGCCCCTTTTCCACTCCTGGCCATGTGCAGGAAGCAGCCGCTAATTGTCGAACAGCTCTGGGGTGATAAGGGGGGCTGACAACCCCTCCAAGGCATGTCCTGGCTCCTCCACACACCACTGAAACTGAGATGAAGGGAACCAGGCTGCACCTTGCCATAGGAGCTGTGTTACTCCTTAAGCATCCCTGAAGGCATCATTATATCCACCGTCATTAGGGCTCTCTCTGCTCTATGGGAAGGGAAAGGTGACTAACGACTGCCATAGGAGAACATCCAGCTAAGTGCTGCACCTTACCCACCGCACTCCAAGCTAGAGCTGGATCATTTGAAAACACCCAAACTGTCAACCCTCTATCACATATTATTTTAATTGACTGCCATTTCAGAAACATCTTCCAACATGGGAGTTTGCATCCTACTTCCAGTCTGCAAAGTCATCACAAATCCTCCTGAGCGTTTTCCATTTTTCATATTCCTTCTCGGTTTTTAGGTTTTGCATTTATATTTTTTTCCAAAACCTCTCTCAAAGCTCCCCTCAAAGGGGGCTGGAATTTGCTACTCAGAAGCATGGCATGCATATTTGTATAGAAATGCTGACCCCATTCACAAGGGACTGCTTGTGATCACTAAGACAAGAGACAACAGGATTTTCCATGTGACTTCTTTTTTGGCTTGTATTGGTTTTGAGTGGTTTTGTATTTCGTTGGGATTTTTTTAATCACATCGTAGTAATCACAAACCCTGGGAGGAGATTTACTATCTGCATTACTGTCTCTGAGGCTGCCCTTTTTTACACCTTTAAACACATCCAGAAAACCTGTTCTTCACTCCCTGACAGGATCTTTCTGCTTCACCACTCCCAACATGTTCCTTTTTTATCACTCCCTCCCCCTTCCTGCTCATTTATTTTAGTACTGCTTCCCCAGGACTCTGCAATTCTTCAAACTGTTCCTTTTGGAGGGCAGCACCTCCTTGACTACACTAAAATCCCTCTTGAAAACACATCTGCAGAACTGCTTGTAAGAAATTAGTCCTGAAAATTGTGTCTCTCTTTACATGCATCTGTGTGCCAGTTTTGCAAGCCCAGATTCACCTACCCAGGTGCACCCTAGACTTCAGCTGGGAACAACTGATTGAGAGTGGGGGGAGAAGCACCTCTGGTGGAGCATTCTGAACACCTAAGGTTTAACGTAATAGAACTATTAATAATACATAAGAAAAGAATTATCCAGAGCTTCTTAGAAAAATCTACAGCTCAAGTCCCATTTGAATCAAAGAAAGATTTTTTTTTCCCTGTTCACTGGGACATGAATTAATACCAAGTACATAACCTACATTTCCAGTTGAACGTGCAGCGTAGCATACAGCCCTCGCTTTATATTTTAGTTCCATCTTCCAAGTATAATCGTCTTAAACTTGCACTGAAATGCACTTGTCATTTGCTGCCCATTGTGACAACCGTCAAGGCTTTTTTTTTTTTTTTAAATCCTGTTCCCTGTTCTGTTGTTCTGAGTCATTAACCCCATCTCCAATTTTAGTATTTACAGCCCTAAATTGGATGGATGGCTTGTTTTCAGCGCAGGAGCCCAGATCGCAATTGCTGGTGTCTCTCTTTCTCATCATTTTCAGCATGATGTGTACAGGGTTGAATTCTCCAAGTGGTGGGAGGCAAAGTGCTTAATGTACAAACTGGACCACATCCTCAGCCCTGGACTCAGCGGGGCCCTACATCATTAATATTAGGCACTTAGTTAAACGCTGTGCTGAATCAGCGCCAACAGCCTAGAGCCTAAAAGCCCTGAGCACCTTCTTTAAAAGCAGATCTTCTCCCCACTCCACTCCAGTGCAACCGAAAAGTTTCCAGCACACATGAACTTATCTTCGCTCTCTCAAATGGTGTCTAATTCAAGCTTCTAATCTTGCAGCTTTTTATCTTATTCATTGCTCCCTGAATGTGGAATTCACTATCTGTTTTCAAAAGGGAAGTAAGTACAACCACTGTTTCCTAGACAACAGAAGAGCAAAATTAACTCTTCCCCCACCCCTCCCAAAAGAGAGACAGAAATGTTAAGTTTTGCTATTAACCACACGAAAGAGAAGCTACATCTGAAATAACTGAGGTTATAAAGCAGTGCATGGGGGGAAAAGAGAGTGCTGTGATGCTATGTCACAAAAACATACCTTGCCTTTCACTCCACAGATTTTCCCAAGCAAAACACAATTAGCCCCAGCTACAGAATCTACAGACTCATTTTGACATATGGTAACCAGAGCAGAGAAAAGAAATTCCAAAAATTTTCCTCATCTAGCGTGGGTAAAAATTCCTGTTTTTTCAGCAGGGTGCACAAATAGAAAATTACAGTTGATTGCCTTTGAATGACATTTCTGTAGACACCAGCAGTGATCTCTTCTCTGAGTTCACCTGTGACACCCACCAAGGGAATGGCCTGAAGTTCTGTCAGGGGAGGTTTAGGTTGGATATCAGGAAAAGGTTCTTCACCCACGGGGTGGTTGGGCACTGGAACAGCTCCCCAGGGCAGTGGTCACAGCACTGAGCCTGACAGAGTTCAAGAAGCGTTTGGACAATGCTCTCAGGCACCAGGTGTGACTCCCGGGGTGCCCTAGGCCGGGCGAGAAGCTGGACTCAATGTTCCTTAAGGGCCCCTTCCAACTCAGCATATTCTGTGATTCTGAGGTGTAAACCACAGAGTTGCAAAGAAACAAAGTGCAAATTAAGCTGAATCTACCATGTTGGTAACTCTGATGGGTATTCATCCAGCAGGATTACTGGTCTGGCTAAACTTCTCTACCTTTATAACCTGGAATCCAGCAATGCCTCATGCTGGGGAACCTGTGCCTGCTTTTATATTACTACCTCATGAAACTGCTGGTCTGCACGGCTCTGAGGTGACAGTAAAGGGGAATAAACATTTTTAGACGCCAATAAAACAAAACTGTTTCAACTTGTTTTATATTATAGTGCTTTGCAGTTAGTGTTACGGAGCCTTGAGAATCCTGAAGTCTTTTCATTCAGGTTGTGTTCTGTAGCCATTTGCTTGGGTTGTGCCTTACAGCCCAGACCTGAGTGATCCTTGAGACAAGCCACAATCAAATAAAAGCGATTTGGGGGAATGTTTATAAGAGACATGAAGAAGAGATTAATTTTCTGTGTCAGGGAAAACTCTGGAGGCACCATACAAGTCCTCTGCAGGTATGCATTGTGCAATAGCACAGTCTGCAAGCGTGGTTCATGTAGCTCATGGACGTTTTAGAGGAAAACATCTACAAGATAAAGAGCATATGCATAATGACTGGAACAGGAAACATGAGAATGCTCTATAGACTTGTCTAGTTGAGAACTTGGTGATATCAGCATCTCTTGAGTTTCCCAGGAGTCAGTACCACATGGTGTCTGGTGTGAAGGGAGATAACATCTCTTCCTCTAATACAGACATATTTGGGGTTTTTTGCTCCCTTCCTCCAGCCCCAGTGTACAGCAAAGAAAGACATCATGCTTCCCAGCCTGTTTCCCTTTACCAAAAAGGTTCTTGCTTGTGTAGAGCTGCATTGGTAAAGGAGGAGAAAAAAAAAACAATAAAGGAAAAAGAAAAAAACAAGTGTATGTTGTGAAGGAGGGAAGAAACAGGTTTCTTAATAGTTACCTACTCATGTAGTGCTTAAACACATGCTTGAACACAGCACATTCACTCATATAAACTGTATTATAGCACTTGTACCTGTGTACGTTCAGGCACATTTTCCTCCTTTCCAGGCCATGCAGATCTGCAAGCTGCCCTGAATGTCAGAAACATCCATGGAGGGCTGCAGATAAGAATTTTAGACTTAAAAGTACAACTCACAAAATGCATTATTTGGCTGTCAAACCAGGACTTGCTAAATTAATGAAGCATTTTAATTCCCAGATCAACAGAAGCAAAGTTAATTTTGTGAAAGTGTGCTAGATTCCAAACCTATTACTACTAAGACTAACTTAAACCTCATCTACATTCTTCAGGGAACAGGAGAGGAGAATAAACAGAGGTGAAATTAAGCACAAATGTGAACTGGTATTTTTTTTTGACTGCAGTAATTTTGAAGAAAGAAACTTAGAGGCCTGTTAGCACTAATTCCTAATAGACTGGTCCATTTTCCTGCAGCCTACCAGATGCCATTTTCTTTATGCACATTTCTCTTTTTTTCCCCTTTCACCCTACAACAATGAACAAATGCATTTGGTTTTGCAGAAGTTAAGCCTATATTTGCCAAATTATTATTTGTCTTGTAGGAGCTGTTCAGACCTTTCATGGATCAGGGTCCCCAGAATTAGGTTTTGTACAAACACAGTACAAGGAAATGGTCTTTTTTCTACAGAACTTGCACAGTCTCAGGTCTCAAATGAGTCTGAAATGAGAAACAAATCTACTGAGTAGAAGGAAGAAATGCAGAACTGGATGTATAGCTTTCCTTTAAAGGAACAATACTTTATAGGTAGAAAAGGTATGAAGAATTTGGTGTTCTAAGACAGTCTTGGGAAAGGGGGGCAGTGATGAGATGAGGTGAGACATATGATCTCAACAGGCCAGGAAAGATTTAATTCTGAAGATTTGCCTTGCACTGTCCTTGTGAGTCCTGAGCTCATTGGCTTGGAGAGGGAGGGATGGAAAGGCCCTACTCTTTCCAACACTGCACAGGAAATCATCAGACAACCTGGCAGACTTGGTTGACATGAAGACAATGAGGTTCAAGTTTCTCACTCAAACAGGCCAGTCCAGACAGTGACCCACTTGGTAGCTTGCAAGCTCACCTAGATCCACCTCTTTTTCCACCCCTGAGCAAAGCACTGTTCCTTGACAGAAAGCTGGTGGACTTCTACAAAACCAACTGGGTAACACAGACTTGACATTTTGCATTGAGAATATTTTCACCAGAAGTTCCCAAACCACATAAACTCTAAGTCTCCATCCTTGCTTCCAGCATTTGATAAAAAGCTTCTGAGACAAGCCTGCATTTGGGATGCTCCTTTTGCTGTTCCTGAGCCTTCAGCTTTGTAGGTGGCTCTGGGGCTCAGCCTGGACAAATGGGTCAAATGGGACCAGCCAATTAACACTACATTTTTCACCTAGCTTGACTCCAATCAAGATGGATTACCTAAAGACAAACCTTACACAAAAATCTGGTCTCATTTCTGTGCAACACACAGGTGTCCCACCAGGCCCTTCAAAGGGAAAAGCCTGAGTAAATATTTGACAAAGCCAAGATTTATAAGCCCCACTCAAGCATTTTGATCAATGGATGTCTCTAGATAAGAAAAAGTGGGACCTGAAGAGACAAATGCTCTTCATGTGGCAACCATGGGAGAATCGTTATTCTTTTTACACTGCATTAATCCCACAAAAGAAGGTACTCACAAAGATACTTTTAGGCATAGAAATCAAGATCTGGATTCCCTCTACAGACACCAGACAAAAAGCTTCTCAGATGGAATGCAGAGCACCAACATTTTGCTCCAGTAAGACATTTCAGAACTGGAGCCTCTCATTCTCCAGTGATTATGGAGGATGCCAAGAAAGATAATCTTCCCTGCAAATACCTGCAAAAGCTCCAGGCTGGGTTGAAAGGACAGTTTTATATTAAGATGAGAGCACAGGTTCAACTTTTCTGTGCTTCAATATCAAATTTTCTTTACCAAGACATTGACATACTTCATAAAACCGTTCAGAGCTCCTCAGAGGAAAAGCACTAAGTTAAAACTAAACCATCACTACTCTCATAGAAAATGAATATGAGACTTAACAATGTATTTCTGTGCTTGCAAAAATGGGTAGGAAGACTAAAATAATTGTCCTGATTTTCAGTGTCTAACTTTAGACACCCAAATTTGAAAATATAGGTCATGTGACAGTCTATACTATTTAAATCTCATCCTCTGGATTACTGCAACATGAAGCCACCTTTTACTGTTCCTGTAGTTGTGATTTTAAAATGAAACCTGTTCATGGTAAGAAGTAGATTTTGCCTGCATTAAAATGTTCTGCAAACTCATCATCGTATTCATCAGCAGTAGGAACGACAGCAACTTCAAACTTGGTGCATTTTATTTTGGAGAATTAACCATTAAGAAAGGCCTCTGTGTGCCTGGAAATGCAGAACCTTTGCCAAGTTTATCAATAGACAGAGGCAAAATTGCTGTCAACCTGACCTGGACAATTGCAAAGGGTTCATTATTCATGCTCATTCAATTTCTGGCCGTTTTGCTGAGACAAGGATGATACTCGGTGCCAGTTGAGATGGTGGTTTGGTGATGGACACTTTCCCACTATAAACTGGACCACATCCACTGGCTTATTTCATGCACTGAACAGCTGTTGCAAGAAAAAAAATATCCTGATCCAAACCAGTGTCCCAGAGGTAAGGGATCCTGTAAAATAAAATGGCATGCAGATGTAATGTTCATAAAATTACGTTTCAATTTAAATAGTGGCTTGGGAATAGAGAAATACAAAGACTCCTTTTAACCATTTGCTTTCTAGCTTTGAAAATAGCCAAGCTCATACAACCTTGACCCCAAAAGCCCAAAAACCTGTGCTCTCACGCGGTTTGCTACATGAAGTTTCAAAGGAGAGACAGACTTTCCTAAGTATGTAACTAAGATGCAAAGGTAAGCAGGAAAAGCTGCTAAAAACACCCCTTATAAGTAGGTTTGAATGGTACTCTTAAAATTGCATTTATGGTGAACCATAATATTTTGAGGGTGTGCCACTACAATGTGACCATAATCCCAACTCTTTTGTATTGATTACATAATAAAGATATATGACAGCTTCTTGCAAACATTTGCACTCATTATTTCCCACTATTATTCAGGTCAAGTGTCTTTATCACTAAAGCTGTAGAATAAACCTCATTTATTTTGGTTCATCTGTTTGCTCCCTAGAGAGAAAGCGGCACACACAATTAGAAATTTAGAAAAACCTATTTTGCTTGCATTTTCTATGCATATTTAAAGAACTTTCCAAGAATACAACAGCCGGAAAATGGGAGAAATCATATTTCCTTTGAATCATTCATGTAGTTCTACGCCTTGAACATAAACAATTTCTTCTTTAGTCATTCTTATTTATATAATAGACCACCTGTCATACTGCAGCAGCATCACAGTAGTTTCCAGAAGTCCAGTGATGTCAGAAGCACAGGAATACAAGAATCCTCAGCTTGCCTATTTACCTTGATTTCAGAAAGCTGAGTACATATGACAGAAGTGGAAAACACCCGAAGTGAGTATTGTCATGCTGGAAAATGCCTACCCTGTTGTGTACATCCTTCTTACCACTCTGGTTTTCATACACTTGCCTGGTCACTCACGTACAGCTGCTGTGGTACAATCTGCTCTAAAGTTGCACCTAAGGTTTTGCCTTTTTCTATGAATTTTTAGGGATAAAGAACTCTTGAGCAGCTGAACTGCAGATGGACTTTCTTTGAAAATATCTTAGTGATGTCCTTGCAGATATCCTGGAACTCAGAAGCCATCAAGTGCCTTCTGAAGATGGGGTTGGGTCTCCCACGTGGTTTCTGAGCTCCAGAAAGCACAACCTTTATCTAAGTGCAGTCACATATGGTTGTAACTGTTTGTACCACTTTGCAAGGAAAAACTACGCAAGAATGCTTTAATTACCCATGCAGCATGTTGCATGCTTATATTAATGATGCCTTTACATCTGCAACACAGAAATAGGAGGCGCAAAGAGGTTTAGAAATGCTGTCGGATTTCATATCACAGCATCAGCCACAATGTGGTTTCTGAACGGACCAGTCTCCAGCTCCTCAAAAAACCCCACTCTGTGGGGTTTCATATAGTGGCAGCCAAAACTCAACGGAAAGGTTCTTATTCCTTCTGAATCCAAAGACCCGTATAGGACATAATTTTGAAATAGACAGGGAAAAAACCCCGAACTCAAAAGACATTCCCTCCCCCAGCATCTGCCAGTTTGTTTATCTGCCTCTGCTTGAGCTGCTTGGCAAAATACAAGGCATATAATCCTGTCAAAAAGCAAACCAAAGTCCAAGTCCATTGAGATGGCAAAGGACCAAGAGGCTGGGAACCAGCCCTCTCCTGGCTTCTGCCAGTGCCATCCAATGAGTCTGGATGCATCTCCTGTCATTCAGGTGTGCTTTATACATAATTTTTCACATTCCAACAATTTTTTTTTGCTTGTTGTTTAGACTGTATGCTTGCTAAGACAGGGATTTGTGGGTCTTTGTAGTATGATTAGATAGGGTGAAGAGGAAAAGCAGCCCATAGGCATCCTGTGGCCATCAATGTGCAAAAAAAATAATAGTTTTCAATAATCCAGTTCACCTTCACCAAGTAAACATCAGAAAATTAAGAGAAAAAGAAAACTGCTGCTCTTGGTTGCTCTAAAGCAGTCACTGAAGACAAAATCAAACATATAAGGTCCTGGTTTTGCTAAGATAGGGTTAAGTTTCCTCCCAGTAGCTGGTACAGTGCTGTGTTTTGACTTTAGGATGAGAATAATGTTGATAACTCACTGCTGTTTCACTTGTGGCTAAGCAGGGTTTACACCAACTCACAAAGACTTTTCAGTTTCTCACACCTCCCCACCTGCCATGAGGCTGGGGGGGCACAGGGAGCTGGGAGGGGACACAGCAGGGACAGCCAAGTGGCCAAAGGGATATTGCACCCTGGATGGTGTCATGCTTGGTGTATAAACTGGGGACAAAGCTGGTTGTGGGCTGCAGTTCAGGAACTGGCTGGGCATCGGTCAGGTGGTGGTGAGCAATTGCACTGTGCATCACTTGTTTGCTATATTCTTTCATTATTGTAATTTGTTTTGCCCTGTTAAACTATCTTAACCTATGAATTTTACTTCCACGTCCTCATTCTCTCCCCCATTCCACTGGGGGCAGAGGGAGAATGAGCAAGTGGGTTAAACCACACTCTCTAAGTTGTTCCCTCTTAGATTTGCAAAGTGTATGGATCTTCTTAAGCTTGGGGAGAGAGAAGAGAAGCCAACACACCCCAGAAGTAAAAGATGCACAGGAGCAGTTGCAATGCACATGATATTGGCTGGACTATCTTTAGGTCTCATATACAGTCAACACAAAAGGAATACATCTTCCACAAATGCAAACATTCTCTTCCAGGGTTGTACTTGTTTAACATCCACTGCTGAATATTAGTTGTTCTCCACATATTGCAATGACACAGTGCAGTTAGGCAAACACCACTACTGCACAAGAGGGTCAGTTTTAATACAAGCAAATGAATTAAACTAGACATAAGCAGGTTATGAAATAATGAGATAGTTGCCAAGAATCAAAGGAGAGATTGAATTTAACCATTATTAAAATGACAAAACTTGGGATCACCAACTGTAAACAATTTTCACCACCTAATTAAACAGCCCATTAGTGTTTTCAAAAGAGATGGCTGGCGGTGGCCACTCAGAAAAACTGTTGACTTTGCAATGGTTTGTGCTCTGAGTTAATGGAGTTGATTTCAAACAAGCACTTCCCCTATGCAATTCATTACAATTGCATCAAATCCTCTGTGTAATGCTGTTCACTCTGGAATCCAACCTGAGCCCATAGCGCCCAGCACTGGGGCTGCACCTGACTGCTGTGTAGCATCAACCACCCGGGGCATGCACAGAGCACAGGAGGAGGTGAGAGCACTGCCCATCACCTCAACAACCCTGCTGAATTAAGATTACTTAGTGTGCAAAGTAATTTTATATATATATATATATATGCATATTTAAGAAGCTGGGCTTAGGGGCAAGGAAGAAACAAGGAGCCACCACTACACATGTGATTTTGATTTCATTCTTACACTGAGTTAAATAATACTAAATGACAAAGCAGAATCTAAAGCGTGTGTTATAAAGTTACACTGCCAATGAAAATGAAAATCCCTAGAGAAAAATTAAATTCCCACTGACAGGGCACTTTGCAGTTGTGAAGAATGCTCCTGTCCAAAGTTTCTCAGAAGTCTCTAACCACCCACTGGCATCAATTTAGAATCAAACATAGAATAATTTTGGTGTGAAAGGACCTTAAAGATCATCAGGTCCAACCCTACTGCCACAGGGCAGGGACACTTTCCACTCGCCCAGGCTGCTCAGAGCCCCATCCACCCTGGCCTTGAAAACTTCCAGGGATGGGACATCCATGGCTTCTCTGGGCAGCTTGTTCCAGTGCCTCACCACCCTCTCAGTACAGAATTTCTTCCCAATACCTGCGCTCCCTTAAAGCCATTCCCCCTTGTAGTCCTGTTCAAAGTCCCTTGTTCAAAGTCCCCCTCCAGCACTCTTGTAGCCCCTTTTGGTACTGGAAGGTGCTAGAAGGCCTCCCAAAAGCTTTCCCTTCTCCAGGGTGAAGAACTTTCTCCACTTGTCTTCTAGTGAAGGGCTTAACCAAGACACCCCGAGTATGTGTGCAGTCCCAGTCGCCGAATGCTTCAGTGTGATCTGTGGCAGAAAACTCAAACAACACAATTCCCTTCTGTGCCACCACCCATGCCAGGAAAGATGAGTAGAGCAAGATCTGCCTGTGGCTTGAACAAGGTATTGTAAAAGTTCCCTGGCTATCCATAGAGAACAAAAAATTAAAGAGGGTGAAGATCTGTTGAACTGTTCTAAATTATTGCGAGTCATTGTTTAGAACAAGCTTTTTCCTGTCTTTATCTCTCTTAAATAGAACTGTATCTGAAAATATATTTGTTTATGCAAATTGGACATCCTTCTCCTATTTGAATTAGCACCATAAGTACATTCTGTATCAGTACAGACATACTCAGTGTATTTAATGTCAACACTACTAGCAATGATGGAGATCGGAAATATTGCTCTGCTTGTTGGCCATGGAATAAATTTGCCAAACAGAATCACTGTAGCTCTAGAGTTTAAATTAATGCAAGCAACACTGTTATCAGTCGTCTTTAGCGTGCTGCTCTTAGCTTCTAACAGAAACATTTAGGAATAGGAAGCATTACATCTGGCTACAGCTGCATATTACATGGTCCATTGAGACTTAGATGCTGATGGCTGAACTGAATAACAAACAGCTGGGTATAAATGCAAAGATCAGGGAATCATAAGAAAATGCTTGTATAGTATCTTTGAAGCCTCAAACACAATGATACTGTACTAATGCTATTAGCATCACAGAATGGAATAGCCTGAGGAAGTGTGGGGAAGCACCAACTTTCAGGCAGGTAGTGGCAGACTCCTTTCTGACTACTGTAGTATTTATATTCAAACAGTGTATTTTATTAAAAATTTGGTTGTGAAACTAACATCAGTCCTGTCTGCAGTGCCTGGCAAAAGTCAGCCTTCCTCAGGAGTTATGGGACGTAATTCCTCTCCATCCTTGGGAAAGTCATGAGAATCTTTTAAAATTAGCAAATTTCAGTGCCATTGGAAATTTACGATACAGATATCTGAAATGGGACAAGCTTGATTCAATGCAGGCACAAGCCAATTTATTGAAAATTAAGTTTCACTCCCCCATAGGTCTAAAAATTGCTAAGAAGGAAAACCAAGTAGAAGAGTTTTGGTGTGGCCACAGTGATGGGTCTTCCCAACTGTCCTTCAGGTGCTCCCAGAAGCACAAGCTGCCGTGCAATCCTTGCAACTCAGCAGCTTCCACTGGAAGAGGATTTTATTTTTGAGATAAAGAACAAATGAGCGTTATTCTATTAAATTTACTATACAGACTGCACGTTGTCAGGAGTGACACGAGACACGACTGCCTGGCCTACAAAGCAACAGTACAGAAAGCATAAAAAGACCTCTCGAAGGCAACTGAAGAACAAAGACAAAAGAAACTGAGTGTTGCAGAAGAGAAGACCTAAAAATTGTCACTAATTGGCATAAGGGAAGAAAAAATAGCTTGTAGGCTCTTTTATAAATAGACTGCTTGTTCAGTAAGTGAATGTGAGTAGTCTGGACTTGTAAAACCTAGAAACCTGTTTTCCTGCCTAATGGGACATCCTACAGCTCAAAGGGCACTTTACTAACTCTTGTCCATCTCTACCAGAATTAGGAGGGAGGGGAATATCTGGGGAAGGGGATAAGTACACAAGAGGAGTGAATATAGGTGTATAATAAGAAAAAATGAAGAGCACCTCTCCTTGTAGCTTCTCTCATAGAACACGTCTCCCTGTACTGGAGGTCTTTAGTGAATGTTCCCATCTCAGGACAACTGCCACTCACACTTCTGAAGTAGTTTAAATGTCAAAGAGATCTCCCCAAAGACTTCCTGAAAGCCCAAGGAGACATAGTTTTGATTCCTCAGACAAGACTGAACAGGCTTGAAACTGCTTTTTGGATTCCAATGGAGAAACGAATATTCAGGAGGATGCTGGAGATGATTTGTTGAGCAAATGTAATGCTGGCTGGTGTTGCAAACAGAGAAAGAAAATACCTTTCTAGTCCGCCAGAGTTAAGATGGCAGACTTACAATGAAGAAGAAAGAAAGAAAAAATGATTCTTTACAGGGAAATGGATAGTTATACAAACAAATCATAGTTCTTGAGCCCCAGCAGATGACAGAAAAGGTGTGAGGTGACATGGCGTAGAAGAACACCACACATAAGAAGCAGGCAGAAACACAGAACTTTACATCTTGACAGAAATCCATCATAAAAATAAAAGCAAAGTGGGTTATTTTCACTAATTGGAATACCAGCACCCTTTGATCTGTCTGGGTCTTGGTATTATTATGTAAGAAGAAATTCCCACCACGATGCCAAAGTGGGTTTAACTTCAGCAAAGAAAGTTGCTTCAGCTTCTCTACTGGAAACAGCCTCTGCCAATGTTGAAGACAGCTCTGAGAATTCAGAGCATTAAAGAGGCTAATGTACTTGAGCTTTGTTCTAATTACTTTTCTTAATAAGTTTTGCTGGACCACTAAGAATAGATGCTGTCCTGGGAACTCCAGCACTCAATCACCACCGTGTTCTGTGCATAACTTGCAGCAATCAGGGAGCAGAACTTGGAGGCAGAATTACCAATTTGGGCAGCAACTGCATAAAGTACATGGCTCTAGCTGCCCTTATTGTCACCTGACTGCAATATGATGTTGCCCAGAGCCCTTTCCACATAAAGTTAGATGGTCATAAACAGATATCTAATAAGACTCATACTATTTCACCCAAATTATTTTTAAAATTGATTTTAACAATAACTGTGAACCTAGGAAGAGCAACCAAATTATAACTTCCTTTAGAATAATAAAAAACAACCAGTTTGAAAGGAAAGCAGTGAATATACACTAATTTTAGTCCAGACTATTTCTGCTTCTAACAATAAATTCCTACATTCCTGCATTTATTCTCATGGATTTACAGGCATTCGAGAGCATCCCTATTTATCTATTTATTAGCACTGATGTGATCATTCAAGACCTCTATGCACACTCCTCAATGGAGTAAATAATAGAGCCAATAAGTGCATGTGCCTTTCTATCAAAAGGCATTTATCTCCCTAGTATCAAAGAGAAACTCCACTTTCAGAGAACATTCAAATGCCCCACTTGTTGGAGGGAAAACCCCACTCAGAACTGAAGTTCATAAGTGGGAAATGAATGCATGGGCGTTATGAACACAGGTGATTGATGCACTATGATTTCATTAATTTCTACTCTAAAAAACATACTACAGGAGATCAGGATTAGCTGTCTCCACCTGGAAACTTTTGTATAAGTTTCCGGCTTGTTTTACACAAAAAGTCAAGGATGTGTATTCTCCTTTCTACTTCCAGTTCTTCAGCTACTGGAATGAAGATGGTAACGCTGATGTGGGGAAGAGGTGCTTTAGTGAGATGTGCAGTTTGAGCAGCAGCACTAAAACTCCTCGGTGTCCAGGAGAACATCATGAAAACAGAATTTTCAGTACTGTTGTTTTCCTCCTGAAAAACATGGCTGCTCCACAGCATGGTGTGGTAGGATGTTTCAACACCCCCCTGTTATGATCTGTCTAATAAATCTTTTAATGTTGCCACCAATTGTGAATAAAATCTCAAATCCATGAAAATATTGTAAATAAGCAAACAGAGTAATTACTCCAACTTTATTTATACTGATCTGAATTACAAATTTTAGTTTGACTAGTTTCAGTGGCAAACCAGTAGAAATAACAGCACTAGCTTGATTATCAAAAGGCCTTAATTTTCAGTGAAAAATGCTTTACTGCAGACTAACAGTGCTGGTTTCCTGTATCTGAAAGCTATGGTACTGGGCCTTATAGTTTGATTTTTATAAGCCTTATAATGAGGGTGGAGAGGATATACATTCCATTCTTCAGCTGCATTTTTGTTCCACAAAGACTGCAATTTTCAGTCTCTTGAAAATGTAATTATAGATAATGTTTGCATCAGTGGGAAGAACACAATGAGCACATGGGGCATGAAAACTCCACTCCAATCACATCCTCTTAGGTTACGAAGCTTGTCTTCTGCCAAGAGTGGAGGCATTTCAACAAGCTGATGTTCAGTATGAAAAGGATTGTGGTTTATACTAACCCACACATTCTGCTTTTACTTTTCCCATTATTCTACTCTTTGCATGGGGAACCTAAATAAACCAGAACAAAGATTAATTGGAGCTACTTTGAAAATTTGAGGTCTATAAAAAAATTTGAAATACAGTAGCTGAAAATCTAGAGGTGTACACCTCAGTACACCTTGTTCAAATGATCATGCCTTTTGCAATTGCAAAAGTGAATCTAGATCAGAACAGATAGAAAGTGAAAAGGTTGCATGAGGGGAAGTCACTTTGAGACACACTGACCAGCTTCAGCTTAGAAATGAGACTGAAGGCTGCTTCAAAGCTAACATGATCATGAATTTCAGAAAGAGAAATCAAGTATTTGATTTGTTCAGAAGATCCAGAAGAGTAAACTATTTTAGGGTAAAATATGTATCTGATATTAAAAAAATAAATCTGTATCAGAGTGCTGCTTCATGTAAGTTAATCACATCGTAAGCAAAAGTGATTTGTCTTTCTCCATTCAGCATCTACCTCAGTAGTAAACCAGAATAAGTCTGAGATGCAAGTGACCTTGATGCTACTGTGGTGTTACTTTGAACATATCCATCCCTTGGAGTGCATTGAGCTCCTTGACTAAGAAAATAAACCTGCTTTCTAAACAAGGTTTTACACAGAGGAAGAACCTACACAGTGTTCCCAAATCCCAGAGGTGTGAGGGCAGGCGGACCCAGAGCTTGATCCCACAGAATATTCCACCCAGCACAAGGGATAAGAACTGAGGGCATTCGGCCAGCAGAAAACCTCCTCTCTCTAAAGCCCACAAGTTAACTACAAGTGTTTTGATGTCATTAAACTTACCATCATAACAGATCAAGATGACTTTTTAAAAAGAATTAAGAAAAATAAAAATAGGAGGATAAATTAACACCTTTAAAGCCCTGAATGCAAATCAGGATAACCCCAAAACATATTGTTATCAGCCATAACTTTCTCTCCCTTTCCATAACTTTCTCTCCATTTCATAGAGCACTGTGATTCTTAGTGCTAGGAGCCAGTGCTTGCACTAATTGTGAGTCCTAGCATGCAGCTACCAAAATACTTGTCTTCCAGCAACCCCGGGGAGAAGCACACAGTTGTGTTTTCATAAGCAAAGAGGAGAATCAGACTTAAGCTCTTGTCACACTGAATATGTCCAATCAACATAAATTCTTTGTCTTTATTTGTTCACGGTGCGTTTGGATCACAGATACAGAGTGCTTTGAAATCAAAGGGAGTCTGCCCATTGACTCAACAAGCTTTGGATTCAGTCCTTAATTTATTTATAACAACCAGTCTTTCTGGAACCTGAATATTTGAGCTGATTCTAAACCACTCGTTTTCATTGAGTTTTACCACCAGTTTCATTGTATAAAAAGTCAAGTGCTTAGAGAAAAATTTGTAATCTACTGAGGTCTTTGTGTCTTCCTGCTGCATATATTTATATACACCTTGGTGCTGTATATATTTACTGTAAAGGGGAATGCTGTTAATAGAAGTCTCACCTAAACACCTCAATGTTGAAGAAATTGCTCACACACAAAGTCTGTCAAAGCTATAATTTAGGAGGATTGCTTAAAATTTGATTAAATTTAAGTCCTACTGAGCCTAACCAGGTCTTCTTTCAGTGCTCAATATTCCTGGCTGAAACTCCCCAGCTTGTCACACAGAATTAACAGATGCCCTTGAGAAAGGCATGTTACGTTGATCCACAGTGATTTGCATTGGGTAAGTAGGGCAAATTGTGGTTGTGGGAAAAAAGAAAACAACATGATAGGATCGTATTTAGTTCACAACTGTAGTACAAAACTGTTTAAAAAACAGAGCTGAGAGAACCTACTAAAACATCCACTACAAAAATGCAAGAAAAAACTACTATACTTTGTCAAGCAACAGATCCCCAGAAGACCTAGAAAATCACAGTCAGGGCTGATAATTCCAGTCTGCTGGGTCAGTGAACACAGACCAAAAAGGTTGGTCATGCTTTCTGGGACTTTCAAAATTTGAATCACTATCTGGATAGTAGGAATATAAAATCATTAAGCACTTCAGATCTAAGTTCTAGGTGGTTCTCCAGGTTCAATAGGTTTCTCTTACTTATCAAAGAAGGAAGAAAACAAAGTAAATGTTTTGCAGATATTTGTAGGAACTTCTTCCACCAGAGAAGCAGGGAAGGAATTGCAGTGGTGTTTTGGTGGCTATTGAAAGGATGATGATAAAGCAGAGCAGAGCAGGGTGTTCTTAACTTGCATGGTAGGAAAGGGCAGGGGAAGCTTCTTGCTTGCAACATGGATGATCAGAGCATGCTGAAGGCTCCCAGCATTTAAAACAAACATAAGCAGGGAAAATTGCATATTTCAGGGACAGAGAAAAATATGGCATGAAGTGGTAAGTGACTGGAAAAAGAGTCTTAGCTATACTGATGGATTTTTAAAGTGCTACATGCTAAGCTTCTCCACTGATAAAAAAAATTCAGCCAGATCTATGAGGGTTTTCATTATTTACAGCATATTATAGAATTGAATAAAAAGGCTTTGTTTGCTGTTCTTGGCAATGTGATTATTTGCTGTTAAATATTTACACCTTTTTTTTGCCCAAAGAGTTTTGGGAAAGGAGAGGGAAGTTGATTTATTTCTAAGTTTCCTTGAAGCCTTCCAGGTTCATGTCCAGAAACTATCAGCAGAAATTTTGCATTTTCTGGGATTTGGGGCTTTGCTAAGCTTAAAAATAAAACCTTCATTCCTGTTAACACAAATGATGCTCCACTTTTTAAATACAACATTAATTTTAAACGATTATTTTCTCTGCTAAGTAATCCTGAATGTGCATCTTATATGAAAGCCTTGCCTAAATACACACCTTTTTCTGCTCCACAATATTCATTTTACCCAGAGGCCTGGCATCTCTCAACCCCAAATTCACTCTGTATATGTGGCTTCAAACCAAACAGGAAAATCAGAGGCCCGACTGGCTGAAGTCAGCAGCAGTCCTCTCCACTGCCTGTCCCACTTGAGAAGAAATGGAGAGCCTAGGGGTGCTCAGAGACTTTCAAATCCTCTGAAGACCAGCAAAGTAAAGAAGTCTAAGCATCCCCTGATGTGGAGGTGAGGACAGAGAGAGCAAAGAGGCACAGAATCAGCCAAATAGTCTCTAGCTCCTGCAGAGATTCCAGGTAGCAATATGGGCATCTTAGCAAGCTGAAAATTGTTCCTTTCTGAATTCCAGCGTGTGTCTCTTGCTAGGATTGGCCTGCTGTTCATCAACACAGACACACAAGCAGCAATGAGGCTGCTGCAGCACCTTTTCCCAAATCCGATAAACTGCATGCGGGGGAAGAAGTGACCTGAAAGAGCCTGGAATAATACTTGGAAAACACAGAGATCAGACAGTGTTTTTGGAGACTCTTTGGGCCACATTAAGCCTTGTAAGCAATATTTCTTGCTGGAATACAGGTCTCACTCCTCTGCGAGTGTTGGTTTCAAAGGAAGGGTTTGCACAAGACATTGAAGAGTTGCTGCTGTCTTACATTCCAATGACAATTAGAACTCTATGTCAACACCTATATGGCTACATTGAAACAGTCACTACAGAAAGAAAAAAGTCTCAGAAATACCCAGAATCTGACCCTAAATCATTTTGTTCTACAATACATACTAAAGCATATATAAAGCTTCATCCTATTCCAGTGAAATACCCCAGGAACAGCACAGACATGAGAATGGCAAAAAGAAGATACCGAAACTTTGAGCTTTTCTTATTCTACACAGCCTTGTCTTGAAGATAAATATATGTGGTCTACCAAGCGAGATACTAGGCTGCATTTAGGGGACAATGAAATCAGGCAAACCCAATTGTTTTAAAAAACTGTAATATAGTGCTAGTCTTTCTTCGACTATATCTGAGCACAGTTATGAAGCTGCTGCATTTACTCTCTGCTCCACAGACAACAAACCAACTTAAAAGGGGAAGTTGTACTCTATCTTCTGCAGCCAAACAATAGAGATATCTGTGAAAGCTGAGAGCCCTCAGGCGTTGAGATGAATCCTTCTCTCTGGCAAAGGGGAACAGATTTGAGAAGAACAGTAGAACCCCCCTGCCCCAATCTGAGATGTGTGAACATGCCTCAAAAGAATACCTGTCAAACTAAAACTGACTTACCTTCCACTTCATCATCAAGACAGAAACTCTGCTAGCAAGGTAGAAGAGTATCTGAAAAGTTATTTGCCTCGTGTTTCCATGTTGAAGTTCACTCTGAGGCAAGCAATGAGAAAAAGGCTGCTAAAACCACGTCCACGACTGCAATTCATCGTTCAGAGCTGGACAGCCTGGCACGGGATGCAAAGCCCAGAATTATGCATTCCTCATTCAAGCCAAGCTCCTGGAAACCCATCGGAAGTTTGGCTTGAACACGGACTGCAGGCTATAGCTGGTAATAAAACATCAGATAATAGTGCTTTACGTGTCCAGAGAGGTTCTCTTTTTCTAAGAATTGCTTCACTTGTCATTGATTTTTCCACATCCTGCAAAATTAAATGCTAATTTTATTCCTTTCTCTTCCCCCTGGTGCCCTCCCACTCAATACTGATCTCTAGGAGGAGCTGGCAACACTGAACCTGCTGGAAAAAGCCAGTGCTCACCTGGCAATCCTAAAAATTCAGTGCTTCGAGGAAGAAGTTGAATGACGTGGGTCAGTTTAGGACAAGGGGAATGAGTGCTGCATTTTTTTCCTGGAGAGATCATCTAGATTATCTGTGGTTATTCCTTAATTTGGCATTTCTGATTTTGTTGTCAAGTCTCAGAATATCATCCCAGTCAAGATATTTACTGAAATCAATTTTAAAGACTAAATGCATACCTAAAGTAATAGTCACTGGGATTTCCTGAACTCTTTTTTTGTCTCTCTCTGTTTTTTTTTTCCCTTGTTTGTTTGCTTGGTTTTTGTTTTGGGCAGCAGCAGTTAAATGTAGTTTGGAGGGCCATTAGAATATGAGAAACTGGTTTCTAAATAATAAGATCTTGGAAAAAGAAATTCAACTGAATTAAGGAAAAAACTGAAAGTTCATTTACTGACTAATGAAATTATCAGCTTTTCTATATGTTAATAGAGAGACATTGCAGATAAAATAAAAGATTATTTTTATTCCTGTGGAAGACACAACAAGGAGATAAAATTCATGGTGAAATCAAGACAAACCACAGCCATCTGACTTGCAATTTCTACAGCATCTTGTACGAAAACCAGGTATAGAACAGGGCTTTCTTTAAGCAATAGCCACTGGGCATGGAGTGTGTTTGACAACATTTCAAACTCCTAATGCTTGTTCTACTTTCCATCTGTGGTGAAATATAAAAAAAAAAATATTAAAGCATTTATTGATAAAGGGCAGAACCAGATGTCTCTCTCACTAGCAATTAATTGCAGGCAAAGGCTGACAGAGCCAAGCAATTGAATGAGCCAGGAAAAAAGAAAAAAAAGAGAAGAAGGGAATAGATCACTTGATTTTGTAGATTTTCAAATGCAGTTATCCTCTCCCAGAAGCTAATAATTTTCAACTACTGGGTCTGTTTCAGGCAAATGAAGTGCACTCATCTCCCACTGGGCCAGGCACCATCACTGGACCAAGTGCCCCTGGAGTCAACAACACAAGTGGTGCATCAAGCGAGCTGTAGATGTTTGGGGTTTTTTGCATCTCTGAGCAGTTTAGTGGTGCAAAGCTTTTGAGGAGCAAGAAATGGGAAGAGTGCTTACATATTAAGCAAGAAGACATTGTCACACCTTTGGATAAAGACGACGATAGATTTTCATTATTTTTCAGGGTTATGAAATAAAAGCTATCTCTTGTAAGCTGTGACTTGCAATCAGACTGGAACTGCTTCAAAGCATATAGGAGGTAGGAAAGCACAGCATAACCTGGGACTGAAAGGGTTGTAGCCCTCCTGTCATGGAGATAGCCAGCTACACACACCAGCTGAAAGGTGTTTGTATCTGGATATCCCTCTCAAAATCTCCACTGTTGTCTAGGAGTGAGTACATTTAAGGAGTGAGTACATTTTAAGTACACTGAAAAAGCTGTAAATTAATGTTGCAATGAATTGCTACCTTTGACTGCTGGGTCAGGGTTAGGCTTTTCTGGCAGGACTACATTTTCTTTGTCATAATAACCCCCAGGGAAAAAAGAAAACAATAGTAATAATAATAATAATGATAAAAAAGTAAAAATCAGTAGATCACTAACACCATTTTCCTGAAAGAGCAATAGCTACATCTCTGGAATAACCATGATTGTAAACTCTGCAACTCCAGGGTAAGATCCACACAACAACTGAAGAAATGAACAGGGATGTGAGAAACATAAACTAAAATACTCAGGTTGCTGTTATTGTTTCCCTGGCAAACCTGAAGTGGCTCAGTATGCATAGTGGCTCAGTATGCATAGGCTAAGGGGAAATCAAGGCCATAATTCCCTGCATGCTCCTTTGCAGGGGATGAGTCCATCCTTGATGCAGTGGGGAGCAGGCTGAGCTGGACACAGATCTCTGCTTTCAGACTAAGCTGAGCAGAAGTGGGCAGGAGCACATCCCTTCGAGCCTAACTAAAGGCTGGAGCACTCACAGGCATGGACTAAGTCTCTCCACAGTACTAAGCCCTAAGTCCTGCCCTCAGCTATGACAATATGATGCCCCTGATAGTAAGTGATGGGTAAACTCACAAAATATGACTCAGGAGGCCAGTGCAGGGTCTTTCCAACAGCTCTTACACCAATGTTTGTTTTGGAGCATCACTTTTGAACTTGGCTTCAAGTATTGCCACCATTTGGCAGGCGAGGGAGAAGCTGTCCCAGGGCAGAGAACACACTCAAGATACACAGCCTTCTTCAGCTGAGTCGTAAGAGGCAAGAGAACGCAGCTGTTCTCATCCATATAAACTATTTTTTTATATTTGTGTAAATTAAAAGAAAAAAAAAATCACCAAACAGGCACTATTGGTACAGTAGGCAATTCCTTCGTGAATTGGCTCATTTAGGCATTCATTTAAATACAGTAATTAAGATTTAACACAAAACAGAAGCTGCTTTCAGATGTCATTTTGAAGGCCAGATGATCTCCTCTTTATTAATATTATAATTTTAAACTATTGTCAGCTGAATTTTCAAGAATCAAGCTGTGAGCAAAGAGAATACACTACTGAAGTGTGTCCTATTTACGTAACCCAGTCTCAATGAGAATGCGAGATTGATTATAAATCTGTGATAGAAAGGATGGAGAAACTGCAGAACTAAAACTCAAGGTGCTTTATCTGGACATTAGGAGGGAATTTATACCTTCAGCATCTGCCATTCACCTTTTCTATTTAACACTGTATGGAAGAACACAACAGCGTTTAAGGCAACGTATTTCTGAAAACCTTTATGAGAAAGCCAGCAGCTTACTGCAAATGAAAAATGAAATCCTGAAGGGAACACAAGCGCTTCTCCTCCTTTCCACAGCCACGGAGAATGCAGGAACATGTTGGAAAGCAATTAAAGTATGATGATTCTAAAGGGGAATAATTATTTCACAATTACTTGAGAACATTACATTTATTGCTCCAATTAGTTTTTATTTTCCAAATAGGCATTCTTGTTCCTGCATTTTTCTTGTACCTATGAAGGTTTTTCTTGTTCTCCCATTTCTTTGCTCAGCCTTGCTTTCTACGTGTATTCCCTATTTTGTGACTTAGCCTCTGGTTAACCTTGCCCTGCCACCAGTTTGTTTTAATTAAAGGAAATCATGTTAGGAGATGCAATATACTTTGCAACTATATGAACATACAAGAAATAATCCACTATAGGAAACACAGTGTGTGGAAACGGAGAAAAAGAAAACCAAAACATCACCTCTCCACTTTAGAAGGAAAGTTGTTTTTATACACTTAAACCATAAAACAATGATTTCTCTGTAGAGTGTTGTCTTGCCAAAGTGTACTTTTTGTATTCCAGGTGCTTTTAAAAATGAAAAGATTTTGTACACCTTTCCCCTGTATCGGTTTGGTCAAATGTTTTTATATTAATCCATGAATTAATCATGAAATTTGAACAGTCCAAATGCTCATAAGATATCAAACATCCTAAAATGCCAATGAAATATTTAGAGTTATCAAAGTTGTTAGAGCAATCATAACTGATGATTAATTTGGATGATGAATACGTGTGGGGGAGGCTTAAAACTTGTGAGATCGTATCATAGGAAGTGAAAGATATATTTAAATATTGATGTGCTGAGAGTTATCGTAGGTTAACTTCTGAATGAGGTTCTAGAAAAGATGATGGGGAGAAGGACACCATGAAATTGTAATTACTTAATAGACATCCAAAGATTTATTTTCCGTTCCAAAGCTTTCTGAAGCTCCTTGGCAACAGCCAAAAATTTTCCTCTTTTTTTTGCTTTCCTTTTCCTCAGTAGTGGCCCAAGGAATCTGTCATGCAAGCAACTTAAGTAAAAGTCATAATACTTAAAATAAAGCTATTACTGAATCAAAGTTAGAATAAAATACTAGTATAAGGATGAGACTATGGTCTTAAAAATACCCAACTATCTATTTTCAGTTAGCAAACCATGGTTTGATATTATAGATACAAAAAAGACCAGATAGTGGAAAAATTATTTTTGACAGGATGTTGAGTTTCCCTGCAATGAAGTTTAAAAACATAAATTTGTTATCTTCAGTTTTTTGCTAAAAAAAGTCCTATATTGCAGGTTTAGTGCAGAAAAGGAAGTTCTGGATTTTAAAGTGCAAGCATGCCCTGTGAATGATGACATTTCTTATTTACTAAAGAGCACGTACAAACAAAAAGTATCAAAAATTGATCTTCACTGGCTTTTTAATCAGAATATTGCACGTATATCTGATTTTTTTCATCTTGGATTAGAAGAGAAAGAAATTCAAAGGCTAAATATTTTTTTACATTATTGCCTTGTAACCCATGCAGTTGCATGAGCACTGTTGAAGCACGATGTATTTTATTGGCATTATGTCCAGCTACCAAAAATTAAAGTAAAATTTGAGTTTGTTTCATTAGTAACAAACACTTATACTCATTTACATTAAAGATAATACCAGACACTGAAATGTGGAACATGGAATGGAAAAACCTTCATTGGTACTGCAGAAATCGACATGGGGGGGTTACAACGATGAGTATTTAATCCTCAAAGCAACCACTTCACAATCATCCAGTTGGCATGTACATGTAAGCCAGTGAAATCAGCAAATTACACTGAACTCAGATTTTATAACCTCACTTAGTAACCATTAACCCTCTCCTACCCTCTCCAAATACACACACACGCATTACATCTATATGTTTCACCTACATACATCTATGTATTTTCCTCAGAACTGCCTCTTCCCCGCAGAGCACAACAGCAGTCAAACAATTCCTGATCCTTCCCAGAGCACTAACCAAGCAGGGCTCTTTGCAGGCATTTACCATGGTTAGAGCATCCAGCTTGCCATCTGCCCTCAAGAACAGAAGTTCATGCATCTTTATGCTTCATATCCTAGAGTATCTATTTTCCAATGCCATGTCACCAATTAATTTTTTCTAGTAAATTGCCATTCAGTAACTAGCCAGGTACACTGATACCATGCATACCTTTTAATTATACAGTCATGCTCAATGTATCTGATATTCTATTTTATTTCCGTTTAGCAGTATAGTAACAGCAGGAAAATTTGAAAGGAAGCAACATTTAAGAGCCATTAACGTTCTCACAGAGGTAAAAGCATTTTAACTTTGCAATTATCAAGCTCGTAGTTAACTTCCACACTAGGTATGCACTGAAAGTTATTCCTGGAAAAATTCCCTTTTTCTCTCTTGTTGAAAGAATGGATGATTCTGAAAATAAATCCCTTTCCAAAGAATTTTTAAATGTGCAGAGAAGAAGTGCAAGTGGTATTGTATGCTACCAATTTCTCAAAACATCTGATATGCCACCGGCATATAAAAAAAAAAAAAATCTAGTTTTGCCAATTTGTGCTGTGAAAGAGAAGTGTTATACATATATTTTGCTAATTGCCTCACCCTAAAATAGGAAATTCCTTTCTGCTAAAGACTGAACTGAGCTACATGGAATGGCTGGAGCAGATGGCAAGGTTAAAAGTTTTGTGCAGCATGGTAACTCAGAGCGTGCTCTCGGATGCTCCACACCACCCTGCTAACGCTGCTGGCGGCTCGCCGCTCGCCTGGGGGGGCAGCTAAAGGGGAAGGTGCTCGTGTGCCCCTGACCCCTGATGCGTAATCAAACTGCATCCTCATCAGCACTGATTAGTTCAGAGAGCTAGGGACTTGCAAATAAATGTATGTCACCACTTGGCTAAGAAGGACAAGATAAAAGATGGTTTTAAACAGTGAATGACAGAGTTTTAGAAAGGCAGTGCAGCAAAGCTCCCACACACAGCATTTAGTTTCAAGACTATTTTTGTTAGGAATAGAAGCTCCCTGAGTTATTGGCAATTTAGCCTCAATATTAATTTGCATGCATGACACATGATCCCTTCATACCATCTCCACAATTACTGAGATCAGCAGCAAAGCAAGGTTTGGTTAATACGAGGATGCACATCACATCACAACCACTGATGATACAGGAGGTAAAGTTTTTTTCCTTCAAGAGATTACTTAGTCACCCCTCCCCTGAAAAATGCATGAGCAACCAGCACTAACCCTACAAGGATGTGTGTGTTGAACAACTCCATTATCAAACTTCTGTATTTTGAGATCCACTTAGGAGCTGACATTTCTCTAGACTAATTTTTGTATCTTTGGACACACATTAGGATCTGCATCTAATGAACACTGACTGTGTTTCAAGCTGTGTTAAAATATATTATAGGTGCTTCGCAGAGAAGTGGAATATGAAGAGAGTGATGCAGAAGAAAGAGTTTGACGTGGTACTCCCCCACCTCGAGGGGCAAGTTGGAGATAAAGTTATATAAGCTTAAGTGACAGCAGGGCATCATCAGCCATAGTTAATAGCGCCTTTGAGCTTGGAGATGTTTGTTAGCAGGATCTTTTCTGACTGTCTGGAAGGACAGCAGGTAGAAAGTCTAATCAAAGCTGAGATGATGAAGACAAGACAATGCTCGGTTGTGGCAGGTCCCTACAGAGGGCTGCAGAGCAAGAAATACCAAGATTCAGCTGCTACTTTGTACCCTAATGGTCAAACCGCTGCAATTTTTCTGCAAAACGGGAGAAATTGACAATACTTTTACCAAAACTGACTAATGCCAATAAAACCCGGGATTTTACAATGGGAAGAGCAAAACACAGCACAGAACTCTTCCGAATTTAAGATCACAAATTTAAGACAAGAGGCAGCATTTACATGCTTCACTGTCCTTCAAGGACTGTAAAAATAGTGTAAGTCATCTGCACCAAGTAGCTTCCCCCCCGACTCCTGCTCCTCTCCCACACACTCGCCAAATCTCAGCTGTCTGAACAACTGGCCACGACTGAATGTCTCCATGCAGAACACTGCTGGTGCAAGGGAAAGCATTCCACCTTAGAGAAAGTTTGGTTGCCAGTAAAAAAGGCAATAAAAGTCTGAATAGTCTCAGATGGGGGCACAGTATGCAACTTGATTTGTGCGAATTGCAGGTGACACTCTCTGCTGCACACACGGGTTTATTTACACTTGTAACTTAAGCGCTGCCTCAACCAGAACAGCTTCAGTACAGAGTCAATGCCAAAGCCTCTCGCTTCATTCTAATGTAACTTAAACCACGTTTGTTATCCTGATGAAAGAAGAAAAAGCAACAAAATAAAAGATATTTTGGATACTGTAAAAAAATGCAGCACAGTCCTCACACTTCGCATCTTTCAGCAGATGTCTATTTCATAATTTCTAGCTTTTACTTTTTCATACGAGGCTTAGATTACCTGAAAATACCTGTCAATTGGCAATGCCCAAGAGGATGATAACAGAAACTTTCAGATCGAGATTAACAGAGCAGAGCCGGGCTAGGGGAATACTTCTCCTTCTGAAATTCCAGCATTCAGCGCCTTCCAATACATCTCATCCCCACTTCAACTGCACGTAAAACAACCATCCTCACCCTAATTAACACTCGCTGTACCAGGCAGCTGTCGGGGACGGTATGAAAAAAAAAAAAAAAAGCCAAATCCTTGCGTTCTGCCTGGTACTCCCAGTGGATGCTTAGTATTTCATCTGAATTTGAAAACTGATGAAGCTTTTGCAGGGGCATTTTTATTCTTCCGGGAAGGGGTGAGGAGACACGGATGGGTCCGGGCTGGGTGCAGGGGACAGGTGTCTATGGAGGGCTTCGCTGGGCACGGAGGGGAGAGCGCTCAGCTACGCGCGACCGATGCGCGTTTCTCCACGTTGCATCATCATCAGCGGCAGCCGATAACCCCCCGCTCTCGCCCCGCGCCCGCCGGCACCGACCTGCGGGACACCCCGGGAGGGGGCACGACACGGGGACCACCAAGTGACCTGGGAAGGGGGGGCTGGGAGTACGAGTCCCCATTCCCCTCCCGCGCAAGGGCGGGCGGCGCGGGAGGGACCCGGCCGGAGCCCCGCGCCCCGCGGCGGGGGCTCGGTGCCGGGCGGTACCCGGAGCCGGGGCGGGGGGGACCCGGCGGCAGCCCCGCCGCCACTTACATTCTGTCAGAGACCAGCAAGCGGCCGTCGACCATCATCTCCGGAAGGAAATCCAGCTTGAACGAAGAAGTCATGCTGGGCTCCGGGGGCGCCGCGGCGGTCGGCGGGAGGATGCGGCGGGGCGCGGCGGATCCCACAACTGCGCCGGGCGGCGGAGCGGCAGGCACAGGTGCGGAGGCCTCCCCGCGGCAGCCGCCAGCCCCGGCAGTTGTCACATTTCTCTCCCCCTCTCGGTTTTTTCCGCCAATCCCCTCCGAAATCGACTGCTGAGGCAACTGTCGGTGGAGCGCCAGGTGCTGAGCGGGGAGGCGGAGCCATCTCCCCGCTGCGGCTCCCCGTTAACCCCTGCGCCCCCGCCGCCCCGGGAGAGGCCTATTACCGCCGCCGGGCCGGGGGCTGCCCGCCCGGGGCTCCGCGGCTCCGCCCGGCCCGGCTCCGGGGGCGGCA